>NC_046158.1:39273517-39570131 GCF_011064425.1 Rattus rattus
GCAAGGTGCTTTCAGTGACCTAGTCACCAGAGTCACTTACCTTTCTTCCACAGTATTCTGTTCTTTACAAGTTGTCTATTCTTCCAAGCAGCAAAGAGTCAAAGTCTGTCTTTTAGAGCATCACAGGCACTGTAGGTTACAGTCTATTAGGAAAATGGAGGTGGTAGTGGGTAGGGGAGAGAGTTAGTCCCCAACATCAGATGATGACAATAAATTCCATTTTCCTGTGTCCTGTGATTAAGCTCAGAAGGGAAAAATAATACCATGGCCTATGGTCTTAAGAATTTGAAAAATTATAAATATAGACTTTATAGAGGATGTTAACGGGCAGTGCTTAGAGAACTAAAAAACCATTACATATTGTTACTAATTTTTATAAACAACCTTTAAAATTGAAAATATTTATAAATTAATCTATGTGAAAAATGCACCCTCCACCACCCCCCCAACTCCTCACCCCTGGTGAATTTGACTTCCTTTTAAGCTTTGAGCACTCACTGTTTTGCAGCTCAGAGTTCCAAATGCTACCACACTTGTTCCCAAAACAACACGTTCAGGTTTGTCACAGCAGTACCCTATGGCCCTGGCACCAACTTCTCTATTCCTTTGCTTTCTTTTGCTGTGGTAAACACCATAACCAAAAGCCACTTGGGAGGGGGAGTATTTATTTCATCTTACGCTGGCAGTTCATCCTGAAAGGAAGTCGCGGCAGGAACTGGGGAGGAGCCTGGAGGCAGGAACTGAAGCGGAGACTGTGGAAGAATGCTGCTTGTTGGCTTACTCTCCACAGCCTGCCAGTTCTTGTGTTTGTTTGTTTGTTTGTTTGTTTGTTTGTTTGTTTGTTTTTGTACAACCTGAGATCCCCTGCCAAGGGATGGCATCACCCACAATGGGTTGGACCCTCCCACATCAATCACTAAGAAAATGCCCCACAGACAGACCACCCTGATGAAGGAAATTCCTCATTTGAGAGTCTCCCCTCCCAGATATCTCTAGTTTATGTCAAGTTGTCAGAACAATTAGCACTTGCCCCTTCAGTTTTTATCCGGGGAGTGCTTGAAGACAGTGTAAAGTTCACAACCGCTAAGCTTTCCGGCCTTCTGTAGTTTATAAAATATTACATTAACAGGTCTAGGCCTTGGCTGGCATCTTCATGCTTGCACTGTGTGCATCTACAAACTCTGAACTTGTGGTTGGTTTCCAACCTAGGAATATGTAGGTAAGTGTTGGGCACTGTGCCCTTTAGACATTGTTTCACTTTTTAGACATTATTTTCTGTTGCTAGTCTCATAAGCTGCACTGTTTTTTTATTTGAGTTGCTATATATGTATTACAGTCCAGATGTTGTATCAAGAGAGCATAACATACAGATAGATGACAGATGTATTATTGATCATTTGAACAAAACTCAAATTTTAGACTTTTTATCAAGTCATTAATCACGAAGTTACTTCCATCAGAAAATAATACCTAATTTATATCATCTAAACATACTACATATGTAACTTTAAGAAGATTGCAATAAAATTGACATTTACTCAAATGTTAAAATATTGTTCCTGTGGTCTATTAACATTCACCTTTGCTTCTGTCTCTCAGTATACAGAAATGATAGTAGTAATTAGTAAATAATGGTACATGCCAACTTGGAGTTATAGAAAACTAAAGGAAAATGTGTTTTTATGTGTACCATGTTAAAAGAATTGTTGCCTTTTCAGTAGAAGCAAATGCCCCATTCCACCTTTTCCCAACCAGTTTTATTTTTATTCATTAAAGTTCAAAGTTTTTTCCAAATTTATCAGAATTAGATATCATAAAATCTAAGAAAAAAACATTGATATATAAAACTTTCTAGTAAGTTCCTTAAATTTGAATTAATATATTAATTTATATTAACATTAAAAGAATTTTTAGAAAAATTATATTTAAATATATATATGAATTTTTAGAAGAAAAACAGAAGTGGCATCTTCCCTAACATTTAAGCAAATCTGAACATTTTCAATGTAGCTGACTTTTCTCCCCTTATGTCCCTAAGTTGTCACATTTTCTACATCCTGCCCCTCCCTTTTCTTTAAATGATAAAGCCTACAAAGTGGAGTTGGCATGTTCGTTCCAGCCTTGGTTTCTTTAAAGCATGAAACCAACCCCAATAGGTAAGGAGCAGACCCCACATACACAAGGCAATCCAGTTTGTCTTAACTATTATGTTAAAATCTGTCATCCTAAAAGCTCTCCACATCTGTTTTGAAGATACTGTCTTTGATTTTTGATTGGTTGATTGGTTGTTTTCTTTTGTTTGGAGGGGTTGTTTTGTTTTTTGTTTGTGGTGGGTTTTGTTCTCGTAAGACAGGGTTTCTTTGTGTACCCTTGGCTGTCCTAAAATGACCAGGCTGGCCTCAAACTCAAGAGATCCACTTGGCAAAGATATTATTTTTCAGTCTTGTAGACTACATCTACATTCAATTTGTTGTATTATGGATTTGTTTTATATTTTCTTTATTAAATTGTATGCCAATATTCTAGCCTCACATACACAACATGGCTGTAATAGGAGCTTTTAGCTGTTATAAGTATTATTCTTCGATACTACACGAAAACTTAGTAAGAGGTAGCTACTTTTTTTATTTTGTTTGCGTGCATGTGGGCACACACCTCATGGTACACACATATGGAGGTTAGAGAATGACATTCAGGAGGAGTCTGTTCTGTCTTTCCATCATGTAGGTACCAGGGAGTAAACACCAGTAGTCATGGTGACAGGTGCCTTTGCCTGCTCAGCCATCTCACTGGCCCAGTTTCTTAACTGTTGGCTGCAATGTGACATCTGAAGCCACATCAGTGAACCTCTCACCTACTTACCAGCCCGTGGTCTGTCTTACATTTTGACTGTCTTTTTACTTACGTCTGGTTTTAACATAATGAGTTAGATAGTTGATTATTGGCTTACTGAATTATATAGATTATAGATCTTCCAAGTGTTGACTTATTAGATGATATTTAATGTCATCACCAAGCTTACCACAGAAACCTTTTAAGTATTGGGCAGCTGTCAAGCTTACTATAACAGGTACAACTTTTCCAAAATTTTAATTCTCACTTGAAAGCTCAAATTTTATCATTGGCAACAAGTCTTGTCACTTGTTTTCCTTAAAGTGACAGGCCAGCTTCATTTGCTTTTGAGAAAATGTCTGAATAACCATAGCCTGCATGTCATTCATTCTTTGAAGTGAAAATAGCATTCTTTTTAAAAAGTGACTAGTTCAGCTCACAACTCAAGCGTTAGCAAGCTTCCCCAAGAAGCCTTGCACTTCAAGACACATGAGAAGCTTCGCTTACAGTTGCTTGCTGTACAGTCCGAGTACATGCCAGTGCAGTAAACACCGCACACACCAGGTCAATACTACTGTGAAGATGGTTTAGTTAATGGATGGCATTGCATAAATTTAATCATTAACCATTTAGCAGATAGATGCCAAAAGGAAATATAGACAAGGTCAAAGCAAAATGTCTGTATTGGCCATAACGTAGCAAGCAGTAAGGAATCTATCTGCCTTGTTCCCACCTGGGCTTGAGGAGGTGTACAGAGCCCTCAGACGGATGCCTATAGTTACATTAGTGAAAGGGAACATGGATCTTAGGGAGTCCTGCGCTTTAAACAAGCACCAGGTAAGCTGGGTCTTTGAGAAACTATATGGTCTTTCAAGTGGACTGTCTGTAAAAATAGCAGTCCTGAAAAATGACCATATAAAGAATAGTCAGAGCCTATATTCATGACATGTGCAAGGATACTCAAGGCCTATGACAGTCTTCTCTCTCCAACAGCAGACAGATTGAAAGGATCTTGGAATTCACAGGGGTCCTGAATTCTATGTTGAGACTCAGTGCTTTAGATAAATTGTAATTTCCTGTTAAAAAATCAAGTTACCTTTTGTCATTAAGAGAAACACTAGGATTATTCTAACATTTCATCAATTTTAAGAATATATGAATATCACAATGTTTCCTCATTTCTTTTTACATTTATTAGATAACTATTAATATATTAAATGATACTTATAAATTATTGCCAGTTGTTTATCTGTATCCATTGTAGTAAGTACATATCAAATGTTGATTTTTTTACTGTAATCTGTTAAAACTATGGAGACTAGGGGTGTATAGCTCAGAGGTAGAGGGCATGCTTACCAGCCACAGTCCTGGAGTTAGGTAAGAGGAGAGCAAGGTGGCTCAGTGGCAAAGATGCTTCCTCCATGTCTGAAGACCTGAGTTTGGTCCTAGGAACCCACATGGTGAAAGGAGAGGACTGCTGTGGTGAATGCCCCAGCCTCACTGCATATAATGTATAAATTAGTGCAGTAAAATTCTAAAAGAGAGGATGCATGTGGACCAGAAATGAAGAGCCAAAAAAGCCACTTACTTAGCTGTGCTTAACCACGGGGTGCCCAGGACTTTTCCCAAGGTGGTATTTTGACAACTTTATACTGGTTTTGTAATCCTTTCCATGACATTGCTAGAATTTGGAGGCTGGGGGGGGGGGGCTCACCTAATTTTTCATCTGCATCTAATACATTACACTCTGAACTCTGCTGCTTACTTAGGCAGACTTGCTGTGTTAGGACAACAGACTCACCCTGAAAGTATTTTTCTTTCCCGTTAGTCATATTTCCATATTCTCATTTTAATTTTTTAAAAAATTTTTGTTTTGTTTTTTGTATTTTGAATATTGTTTAATTAAATGTTATACACACACACACACACACACACACACACACACACACAGACACACACACACACGCACAAAACTATTGCTACCGAAAGACTTGGCATCTTTTATTGCTATGTCAAAGGTTTTATTTATCCAAATAAAAGAAATATAGGAATATTAACATATCATCTACATTTTCCATTTATAGCAGAATAAAGCAGCAACTCTGCTTTTTTTCTTTTTCTACATAATTAAGATAATTTTACAGTTTTTAAAAACTTAATTCACAAAATACTAGAGTCAGGTCTTTGAAACTCATTGGTTTTTCTTATTTGCATGTGTGTTTTGCCTGGGTGTGCAGCACGTGCATATCTGGTGGCAGTCACCTTGCGTCCACACTCAGGAAGAAAGCAGTGGCACAAGCTGGCTCTGTGCTCTTCCACTTTGTCTCCAGTCTCAGTCAGTCCATGAGGCGGGAGAGCACATTTAAGGTGAGCCTTTCCTTCTTTCTTTTCTAGAAGCACCCTCAAAGACACCAGGGTTATGTTTCCATGGTGATTCTAGATCCAGTCAAAGTAACATTAAAGAGTGAGCATCACAGTACTATGTGCATTAAATTATAGTTAAAGGGTTTTCCTAGAAAAAGGGAAATGAGAAACCTTATTTAAAATGATTAAGTTAATGTGATTTCTATTTTGCATGAGAATTCACCCCCAGGAATAAATATTTATTCATCTTAAGAAGGTGAAGTAGAGGGCTGGAGAGATGGCTCTGAGCTTACAAGCAGTGGGTGCTCTTCCAGGGGAACTGGATTCAATTCCCAGCATCCACATGGCAGCTCCAAGGGCACTAGGTACACATGTGTTACATAGACACACATACAGGGAAAATACCTATACACATGGATAATACAGTATTTTTAAACAAAATAAATTCAGAAAGATATATGTAGAGTGTAATGGAAAGTGAATGATGTAAAAGATAGGTTAATAGAAAAGTTTTGATCTCCAAGGTTATGTTAGTAGATTTGAAGTCATATTAGTCATACATAAATGACGTATTTTTGACTTTTTAAAGTGTATTTTTATTGTAGTATTGAATTGGTAGATATTTTTGGTGGATTTATATTAAACCACTAAAACCCTGTAAAGAACTTGGAAGTGATTAGGGTGTTTAATTTTATTTTTATATTGTTTATTTTCTTGCCATTTCCTCCAGAACACTGGGATGAATCCCATTTTGCCCTGGAGTAGTTCCCACACTGGCAGGGGTTTGCCTAGCACACTACACTGTCTCGTGCAGAACAGACCAAGCTCCTAGTATTTTGTCCCTCTTGTGTGCTGTATTTTCAGGAATGTTAATGAGGGTGAAAGAACCATAGATTTTTCATGTACAGAAAAATTTTAGATTAATTACAATTTCCCTATTTTTATACTTACTTCATTTATTTCTGTATTTTTTTCCTGATCCTGTCTTCTGGGATCTTATAATTTTTTTTTTTTTTTTTTTTTTCGGGCTGGGGACCGAACCCAGGGCCTTGCGCTTCCCTACTCACCACTGAGCTAAATCTAACCTGTCTTCTGGGATCTTAATCCTCTTGTTTTTGCTTTCTCCTTAGTTCAGTTAAATCTAATACTTGATGTCGCCATGAATTCTGCCTCACTATATCTGAAGCTCATATGGAAATATCCAGACTCAGTTAGTCTTCTAATATTTAATTCTTTTAAGTTCCGAAAGTCTACATAAAAGTGAACCCCATGTTTTCTGTTTCTTTGTCCACTGCTCACTACTGGTGTTTTGGTTTTCTGTGCCGAGTTTACCCAGCTCACACTTACAAGTTCACAGCTTTTTGCTCCTTGTCAGCCCTTCCTTCTACCTTGTGTGTCTCTTAATTTGCATTGCAAGGTCTCTTTACAGTGCCAGGTTAGCCTTGACTCAAGATCCTCCTGCCTCAGCTTCCTGAGAGCTAGGATTATAGGCATGGCTCAGTTTGCATCGCTGTCTTGGAGGGATTGCTATCTATGCCTAGTATGTTTTAAAAGGCAACACAAAAGCATTTTCAGTTATCTTTTCATCTTTTTTTATGTTAAGGAATACTCCCTGTGTCTCAGGCATGCTAGCAAGTGCTCTACCATTGAGCCACATGCCTAGCCCAATTTTGTATTATCTCGATATGAAGAATAAACTGACTTTTTGAGTAGTGGAATATTAGCTGCCGTTTTCTCTTTCCTCTTTAAGTATACCAAATACTCTGGCTGACATACCTATCTTTCTATGGTACCTGCTTTAGAAAAGCTAATTGGTGAACACCAAAGTATCTTAGCTCACACAGACAGACATCTTCGGCTTTCACGTGGATTTCTCTTCATAGCTTCAGTTTAGGGCTCATCCCCACAGAGAGTGAGTACGACATGCAACACTTACCTCATCAATCACTTCCCTAGTTACACACTCCAGACTAGAACTCGAAATAGTTCATTCTGTTGTATTATGCCTCAAAATAAAATTATTTGTTAAATGATTTGACACTTAAAAATCTCTTAAGATAATGTTCAGATTTCTCTTGCTTTCTTACTTGAAAATACAATAAGTTTGGGTTCCTACAGTATAAAATCCACTTGAATAATATTTGAGAATCAAGGGAAAAAATATGTTATGTCTTTCTAGCATTAAATCCCTCTCTGGCATGCACTGCAAACAGTGGTTGTCGTTAAGGAAGGTGACGTTAAGGCAAGATGAGCTGGTACATACATGCACATGGTCCTGTAGCTGGGAGGCTAAGAAAGTGGAAGGCACATAGGAGACCCTGTCAGAGACAGAGGGCAGTGCAGGAGGGAGAACATTGAAAAGAAAGTCTGGGTTGAGCAAAGAGTTGTTGTTGTCACTGACTACATTAATCCTAAATCCTTTCTAACATAAGCAATTGTCTTGAGAAAGTTGTTAGATTGTTAACAGTGGAAAATAGCGTCAACAAATTGTGCCTATTCTAACCAAACCCTACCTCAGAACTTCTTCAGAAATCCACCCAATCCCTATTTTCCAGTTACCATGTTAAAGCATCTTTTTTAAATTCTTCATTGAACACTCAGGATTCTAAAGTTTTCAGTGCGGGCTGGAGGTGCTTGCACACAGCTGTAAAGTCAGCACTCTGGAGGCTAAGACAGAGCAGTCTCATGTCCACAGTCTGAGTTCCAGGCCTGTGTCAAAGAGAAAATGTTTACTTGCAGCATATTAACAGACGTAGTGTGAATAGTAGAAACTACAGTATACTGCTTGACATGGTAATGCTTTTTCTTTCATGGTAATAAGAACAAAACTAAGAAAAGCTGTCTTTTTTAATCCCAAGCTAAAAGATTTTCATTTTTAGATACTCAATAGAAATTCCTGGCTCACCTGAATCCCCTTTGCCTGTGCCAATACACTCAATGGTCTTTTCACTAGTTATTAAATCTAGACATCAAAGGAGGTTGGCACCAGGCATCTTCCGAGCCAAACAGAAACGGATCATTCACCTTTTCTTTCAGCCCTTCCCAGTCATGGTCTGTTTTTAATGTTCTCAACATCCGATCAGTCACTCTTAGTTATGTAAAAACCAGACTTTGGAAAGTAGAATGTTGTCATTACAACTTTCTGTATTTTATCCTCAGTTTTAGGTTAAACATTCTTTTTAGTTCTTTTTAGCTCCTAGTAAAATAGTTACTGCAAATTTCTAGTGGCAATTTTTAAAAGGAAACCACTCTATTTGTCCTAATCCCTTTTTATAATTGAACATTAAACCACCAAATATTCTGTCCTCTCCTTTGACTTTGTCACATATGTTTGGTTAGATCGCGGTGGCAGTTTGGGTATAGGGGCTGCAGAGATGGCTCAAGAATTAAGGGTTCTCGCTGCTCTTCAGGGTACCTGAGGCACACCACACACCGCTACACATAATTAAAAATAATAAGATTGAATCTTATTTGCTAATAGCTAGCAGTGACATTAATTGAATAAAACCAGAAGTTACTCAACATTGGGTTGGCATGGCGACCCAGTGAGTACAGGTACTTGCTGCTAAATCCGCAGCCTGAATTCATTCCCCAGGTCTCAGATGGCAAAAAGAACAGAGCCCCACTAGTTGTTTCTGCATGTGCACACAAAATAAATAAATGAAAAAAGGCTTAAATTTTAATTTAAGAATTATACAGCTTGGGCTAAATTAGGAGTATATGATATTGGAATTTCTTCAGATTTCAGACTTTGTCGGCTTATGGCTTCAGAAAGCCCACCAGACATGATTAGAGGATTTGTGTGTTTTACCTCTCTGGGCCATAGACTGTGACCACAGTGTGTTCTGTGGATATCAGTTTTCAGCATCAGAATATATGTAATACCAGTGTAGGCCACAGGGTGGGAGTGAAAGGCAAGGACTTGTAGCCAAACAACCCAAATACATAATACATTATCTTGATAAACCTCTAAATGGTTACTCTTATTTTTTTAAAAACTGTAACAAAAGACAATGGGGTTGATTTGCATATATAGGCCATTATTAGTGACTCCCCAAGGACAGTGTCAGAAATTTTTTTACTACTAAGTTTCTAAGCGTAGAGGTGCTCAGTAATCAGATTAGCACTTTTTATTAACTGAATATGAAATTTTCTTATAATTACCATTAGTAGAAATAGTAAAAGATATCAAAGAAGTTACCAGAAATAATTTGCATTTTCTATCTTCCCTTCTATCTTGTATTTCTATTTTCTTCCCTTGATCTCATTTAAAGAAAAGAAGACCTATCATATTTTTTATGTACTGTGTGTGAGAGATCATGTCTGCACTAATGTGGTTGGTTTTAAGTAGGTGACTGTTGTATTGTGTTTTCTTCTGTGAGTTTGGATGCATATAAAGTGTCATCATTTCTATTTATCTTCAGGTGAGAAGACAAGAAGTTTCTTCTGGAAAAGAGACCTCGAAGGATCTCAGCATCCCTTTGCATCACGAAAGGTGTTTCCAGAGCCTTCTTTGCCAATCCAGAATGTATAAATATTACAAAATGCAGTATTTTGCATGGTTTTAAAACTTTTAACAATTGTAAAAGAAAAACAGTTGATCTTAACCACTGGAGTAGACCTGTGTGTGGAAATGACCTAAGTATATCACATGGTTACAAGCAGAACAAGATCTAAAACACAGACCGTGGTAGTGTTAATGGTCCCCATTTCAATAGCCCTGTATTGTAACTGTATCGTTTGACATGGGTGGATCCTGATAGGAAGCAGAGTGAGGAAGAAATACTGCTCTATTTATGGTGTTCACAGTGAACTGATGCGTGTAGAACAAGTATGCACAAGTAGACTCACGAGCCTGCAGTGCGTTTATGAACTCGGACTTCTGTCATTTGCTTTGTACCTAACTTTTCAAATATTGGAATTGTCTGAGGATATTTTCTTCAAATTTAAATTTTATTTTTAGTGTTTCACTTTCCAATAATTCTGTGGTCCATAAAAACTATGCTATGTATATTTAATTACAATAAAACATCATTTGAAGGTATAACCCTAACATTTTAAAATATGGATTTGTTTTTAGGGATAATATAGAGAAGACTTTCTGGGACCTTAAAGAAGAATTTCATAGGATATGCTTACTAGCAAAAGCACAGAAAGACCACTTAAGCAAACTTAATATACCAGATATTGCAACTGGTAAGATTCAATTTACCTTGTAATATTTTAATTGTGCTTGTTGAAATTGATGTCATTTTCAATGTAAAAGTACCTCCAAATTTGACTTATGAAAGGCAAAGAATCTATACCTTGCTACTTATATTTTAAACAAATATATGCTATTAAATTCTGGGAATATTTAATTTATCTTATAGCAATTTTTATTGTACTGGTTGAAATTGATTTAATTTGCAATATAAAAATACTTCTAAATTTGGCTTATGAAAGGCTAAGAATCTAGGCCTGCCCTTTATATTTTAACAAACATATGCTATTAAATTCTATAATGTACATTTTAGAATTCTTGAATTTTTTATTATCTTCATTGTATATGGTGCTGTATAGATTTAATTGGATAGCCCAATAACCATTAGATTAATGAAAAGTCCCATCTTTAAAATATAGGATACATGCTTATATTTTCTAAGGGTCATATTCAACATTAACTTACATGTCAGTAAGTGACCTTAAAGCAACAGCTCCATATATGAGCTAATTACAGCATCATATTAGTTTTTAACTAAATTCTACCTGAAATGTTTCTGATAATCTAGTTTAAGTATAAAAATGTAGAATGCACATTTTCTTAGACCCAGTTCTCTTGGCAGCACAAAATTGAAATTGAGTATAAAATACCACTTAGGAACATCTGCTTTGCACACATGCCCGGTTTTTGTTTTTATGAGGTAGGGTCTCAGCCTGCTGTCTGAGACATGGAACTCACCATGTCAACCAGGCTGGCTCAAACTCATAGCAATCCACTTGCCAGTCCCCGAGTGTTAGAATTGTAGGCCTGAGCCACATGGCTATTGTACTGTTAGGGGGTGAGGGGGCTGTTTGCTTACTTGCTTTTTAAGCTCTAGACTGTCATCTTGGTAGTTGCTTTAGTAGTTGCATATCAGTAACAAAATAACAAATTGAGTCTAACATCAAGACAATTCAGTAAACAAAACAAAATAAAATGATCATTTGTAATGATAGATTCTTTTATTGCCCTTGTGATCTGGGACACTCTACCGGCAATTCCCAAGTGATATGATTGACAGCTTTCACTCTGAGAGTGCAGCAATGAAGATGTGCACGTCCTTCATTGAGGGGCCCCTTTTCCTGGGCTCCCACTTCATAGCATTTAAAGTCATGGTAGTGTGGGTTCTCTTTTTGCCACTGCTCACACTTTTATTTCCACAAAAGTTAGACCTAGAAGGCAAGCTTTCAGATAGATAGAGTTTGTGTTTCTCCTCTTGCTATCTTCCTGACTTCTCCAAAAGAACATTTAATTTCTCCTTCTTAATTTGTGTAATCTTCATTCTACAGACTAAAGATATAGAAATAAGCAGTTTCACTTAATATAGGCTGGCTGTATCTCGAATTCATAAGCATGCTCTTTGAACATCAACATCTTATCAAAACATTGTAATAGTGATATATTCTTTGCTATACAGAGAACATAACCCATTATCAATTACTTAATACTTTGACCATTTTTAAATTGCTTAAGTCTAACTCTTAGTATGTATCTGTCAACCTGAACACTGAGTGTTTAACTTCAATTTCTTCCCCACTAAAGCTGTTTCCTAACATTATTCTTGTGCATTATATTAACTGTGTCACAAATAATAAGTAAAACATTACTCTTGAAACGTTTTAGATCTGCATTAAACCAAGTAAAGCTTTGCTTGGTCCAGACAAAGCACGAATGTTAAATACTATGCCCTGACAGGATAGCACTATGCTATCACCTGCTGTATATTAGGAGAAAAGAAAGAGGACACAGTTTAGACACCTGCTCAGGGTTTCCAGATATACATGTCATTATCATGTCTCTTCCAGTCACTCACTCGGAGCAATGACCTTGAGGAAGGATAAGGTGGAACTGTATGCTCAAGCGAGTGTCTTCTTGGGGGAAAGTAACTAGTCTGAAAGTGGGCTCCTATTTCATTGGCTATTAAAATAGACTATAGGATTAGACAATCAACTCTTTGGTCGGCATTCATGATAATTTGCAAACGCTGTCTAAACAGCCTATATGTACATTTGGAAATCTAAAATTTTTCATTTTACTTGTTTTCCTTGCAAAACTAAGCGTTATTGAAACAAACAAATTACAAAAGCTGCATGCTCACTGGCTGGCGCTGTCAGTGTGGTAGTAGGTAATGGGCATTTCCCTGGACTTTGTTCCATTTTATCTAAGATCAGACTTGGGAATCGTCATGGGATTAGTTCAAGTCACTTTAATGTGACTAAGCTTGCATACAGTTAGCTATTCCAAAAGAAAATACCTGCCTACTTACTGCAGCTGCTTGATGGCTCTCTGTTTTCTTTGAAGGGGGATTAGATCAACTGTTAAGAAAGTCATTCAAACACAGTTCTGTCAGCTTGAGCAATCCTCCCTGTGTAGAAACCACCATGTTCAGTTTAGCATAATGGTTCTGAGAACACTCTGGAGTTGACTACCTGGGTTCTAGTGCCAGATTTAGCACTCGCTAGCTGCATTACCTTGGAAGTAGCCATGGAATTAACCTTTCTATCCCCCCTCCTTCACATGTACATCAGGGATAATAATAGTGCCTGTGTTGGCGTTCGCCTGCACATTAAGGGAGTTAATGCACACGGCACAGTCGGTGCATGGCACATGGAAGTGCTATCAGTGTTAATAGTCGTTGCCACTAGCAGCAGCTGTAGACTCTAAAGTATTTACCCTGTTCTCCTGAATGTCACTTGAGAAAGTTTTCCTTCTCAGGTATTACAGAATTTTATTCCTGTTTCCTAGCATTTCCTGCCACCCTCAAGTCTACTGCCAAGAAAAATGACTACTTGAGAGTAAATGGAGTTTTATCTACCTCAAAGGTCAAAGAAATCTAAAACAATTGAGTTTGGTCTCAATTACTATCCTGTTCCTAGTCACAGACTATCTAGTAAATATAGGTTATAATCCTAGATCCTGTGAGGAAAAGAATACGGTATCATATGTGTGCCAGGCATTAGGTGGGACACCTCGGTAAATAGAGAGCAGAACATGGTTTTACATGTCATAGAAGCTTGCTTTAATGGGGGAAGGAGTCTACTTGCTAACATAATACTGTTCAATCCTCAGATCATGTAAGCATCATAGGAGAGCCAACCAGAGAATCAGTGTCTAGGTCAAGATGGGAAAGTCAAGTAAGAGTTAGGCAAAGAGCTACGTGTGGGTAATGTGCTAAGCATAGCACTAGCAAGGCTGGAGCTGGGGACTGACAGTTTGGAGTGACCTGGGTACCATGTTGAGGCAGTCTGAGAGAGAGATGGCAGGTACATAAGTATGTATGTAGTGTTACAGAATGAGCCAAAGAAGGTCGAGGCATCGTACGACACATCAGTTATATCCAAACAGAAGGCTTTGTGTGGTGGAATGTGCTGTGGCAGCATGTGTCATAAACCCCAGTGAAAGGAATATGAAGAGATTGGCATCTGTTGAGTGCCTACTAACGTAACAGACTGTGGAAGGTGCTGCGTATACCCTGAACTCTTATGCCTGCTTCATTGGTAAAGTCTTCATTTGTGAATGTAAGATTTCATCAATGACTATTTATCCATTGGATAAAATGTATTACAGCACACACACTACTGCACTCCTACAGTTCCAGTCCTTGGGTGGGGAAGTCAGGAGGATCAGCACTTGAGTGCTAACCTCACCTACATAGTAAGTTCCAGGCTAGCCTGAGCTCCAGGAGACCCTGTCCCCAAAGACAACAACAAACAACCAAATATGCTACAAAACACATTGACTTCTTAAAATAGCATTGTGAAGCCTAATCTTGTTCTTTCCAGTATCGCAGAATCATAAACATGGGTAGTGCTTTGAAAATTGTTGGGTGTGGTTTGCTTTAGTTTGGTGTTATACCTCTTGCTGGTCCTTTATCACACTGGCCTTGGTTACTTTGTTTTTAAGATCTAATTTTAATCATGTGTGTGTGGGTATATGCATGACTGTGGGTGCCCATGGAGTTACAGGTGCAGTGAGCCACCCAGTGTGAGTTCTGGGATACCACTGAGCTATCTTTCCAGTTCAAAATTGTGTTTTCTGAATTCGTAAGTCTGCATTTTTGTTTTGTTTGCCTCCTCTCATACACTGGCATTAGCTAGTTCTCGTCTTTCCTTAACAGCTCGTAGCTTCATTTAGTTTGCTGTGGTCTCTGTAGCTCCAACCTGGTTCCTCAGAAGTCTCCATTGGGAGCCTAGAGATCATGTTGAAAAAATAGCTTCTAGATATGTGAACTAATGAAACTCTGCCCACCTCACAGCTGCTTGTTTGTTGAAGGGGCCTTTCTAAATAAGAGAAAATGACATACAAATACAATTTTAGTTTGTTTCTTTGTTTGGTTGGTTTTTTTGGAGACAGTCTTTCTATATGGACAGTGGGGGTCCTTGAACTTGTTATGTTGACCAGGCTGGCTGTAATTCACAGAGATCCGCCTGCCTCTGCCTCCTAAGTGTGGGACTTAAGGTGTGTAACACCACATTCAGCCATATTCACATTTAATTCCTTAAAGTGCATCCCAGAATGTCAACCTCTTTCGCCTCTACTGTCCTTTTCTTTCCTGACCCTGACACCACCACTCCTTCCCGTGAACTTGTGAGAACGGACAGTGACTAACCTGGCCAGTGTTACATTTAATAGCACACTGCCCTGATTTTATACATATTACATATATGTGTATGTATATATGTATACATGTATATGTATAAATATATAAAGCATTTCCCTTTTAAACTTATTTGTCTAAGTAAGCTTACAGTTGTAGCTTCTTTTACAAAGTAAAATATGTGTGCTGTAAGTAAGTGTTTTTAGTGTACCGCAGTATAACAGAGACTAGCTGCTAAGCTTCCAGAGGAAGAGCTTGCTGGAGACAAAGCAATGAAGTTGTAGCCCGCACACTGCTCAGTTCACCTGCCGGGGCCTGCTGTTATCCTCAGGGAAGACAGTAGCACACATAAAAATACACTTGCCCTCAGTTGTTATACAAACCAATAGAAAATACAAAAATCCTCTGCGCGAACCTGGCTCAGCAATTTTCTTCAGTGATTTGAATGTCACTCTTTGCCTTTTGTATCCGTTTCCTGCAGACACGCAGTGTTCTGTGCCTATACAGTGTACGGATAAAACAGAAAAACAAGAAGCGCTGTTTAAGCCCCAGGCTAAAGATGATATAAATAGAGGTATGTCGTGCGTCACATCTGTCACACCAAGAGGACTGGGCCGGGATGAGGAAGATACCTCTTTTGAATCGCTTTCTAAATTCAATGTCAAGTTCCCTCCTGTGGACAGTGACTCTACTTTTCTACATAGCACTCCAGAGACCCCGAGCGTCCTCGCTCCCTCCACACCTGAGGCAGTGTGCCAGGACAAGTTTAATGTGGAAGTCAGAGACAGCCCAGGAAACTTGGTTAAAACAGAAGAAACTTTATTTGAAATTCAGGGAATTAACCCCATAACTTCAGCTATACAAAACCTTAAAACAACTGACAAAACAAAACCCTCAAATCTTAGAGCTCCGTGTTTGCCAGCTGGAGACCATAATGTGTTCTATGTAAATACGTTCCCACTTCAAGACCCGCCTGACGCACCTTTTCCCTCACTGGATTCCCCAGGAAAGGCTGTCCGAGGACCACAGCAGGTAACTGTTTTGCATTAACAAATATTTTATTATGTGTGAACACACATTTTGTCATACATGCACAGATACGAATCTGTTTTAAGCTATCAGGCATCCATTTAAAATTAATGACTATCCTGAGTTGAGGTTTTCAATGAGATATGTAAGGTCTGTATTAAAGGACATGAATTTTAAATATGAATATGATAAAGCTTCCTCGTGATACTCATGCCATGGCTCTCCTTGCTCAGTCCTCTTCAATCACGGCGTGTTTACATCAGTGCTCTAGTGGATGCCTTATTAAATTCAGGAATATGAAGCAAATAATTTTTTAAAAAACTTGTGTATGTGTACATAATAATGTCTAATTTTCCATAGGGAGATATTGCACCAAATATTCAGAATAAACTGTCATTCAGCTACTTCTGTTGCACTCTCAGTTACAGCAGTACAGAGCTCTGTAGTGTTTGGGTTTTTTCTAACCTGATACTAAACAGATATCCTTATACAATTTTCAAATAATCCCTGCATATGAATAATATAATCGGATGTCTTCTTTACTGTGTGTGAAGCAGGAAGACTTCCTAGCCCTCGAGTCTAACCTTACCACCCTTTCTTCCAGATTCAGGTGCTTTCACAGAAGCATTCTTTCTTGTTAGGGAGAAAAAAAGTTTTGTGTAATTTCTGAAGGTAAATGTCAAGTGTTAAAATGTTAAAAATAATAAATAGGAGAACTTTCAAATATTTGATTTTCTTTCAGATCAGAAAAATTACTTAATACCTTTGGCTTTATGCCGCATCCTTAGCAGTTCTAGGCTTTTCGAATAGCAGGGAAGGAAGCAGTAGTCAAACTGCAGGATGCTTCAGTAGTGGGTGTAAGTAGGGTTCTAGCAAGTCTTAATTCCTAACTCTCCTGTTCCACCCTGTTCCTTGTCTCCCGTTATGGTCTGGGCTACAGTGTTATCAATGAAACAATGAAACAACTGCGTGTATCGCGAGTGGTGCTCCTGGGGAGCTGTGAACCGTGGACTCTCATGCTTGTTACTCTCCCTCCATTACATCCCTCGCTTGTTCTTTTACTAGTCAGCCCGGGCGGGCGTCATGTCTCGGTAGATGGCACCCTGCATTGTACACTCACTGTCTGTACTGCAGCTAGGGAAACAGCTGGTCTGTGATTACAACTTGAGGGAAAGGATTCAGCTTGAAACATGCAAGAGAATTGGTGTCGAGCTGTCACAAGACATGGGGCATAAGGTTAGATAATTGATATTTTGGCATAAAAAGCAAAGAAATTGGTTTGATTTAAAGGCTATGTTACAGTTTTAGTTTGCAAAAATATTTCTTTAAATGGGCCTTTTAAACATTGCTCCCTTATATTAACAAAGCTCATAAATACAATTCTTGAGTTGTCCACAGTAAAAAGTTTTGGTTACATATTTTGTTTTTACTTTATGTTAATCATTACTACCAAATACGTAATTTTCTCTTCCACTTTCATAGCAAAGACTAAAATATATATCATCTTATTTCTGTTCTGTGTGATTTTCTTTTTTTCTTTTTGCTGAGTCAATAATTGGATTCCAGTTAAATTCTAAGAACAGATCCAATCTGAATCAAAAGCTACTAATGTCAGATTTCAAAAATAAATTGTCAGTGGAAGATTGGTTTACCAAATTTAGGAACTGGCTCACTTTTAAGCTAATTTCTTGATGCTTTATAAATCTTAATAAAAAATATCTTTAAGGTAATAATTTTTATTTCTAGCCACAACAGTTTTGCATTAAAGCTTTTTTTTTAACTGAAGTAACATTTGAATCTAGTTAACTCTTAACTAATTTCCATTTATACACTTAAAATTATTACTGATTTTCTTCCATCAGGAAAATTTTTCGACCAAAAATTACTTTGCCCCAAATCTTATAACATTTATTTTAAATATTGTTAGTTTTGTGGCAACAATCTCTTCTCATGGAGACAAATTGAGTATACATTTTAAGGCGTTTTTACTAACACTTGAATGCATCTTGCTACCTAAACAAAGCGTATATGTTAATACAGTTGTCCTGCAGTGCTCACTGTTAGATAGTAATGCATTGAAACCCAAATATTCTGATTAACAATATTATGTTTATGTAAAAACTTAACTAGAATGAAGTTAAGGCATAAAAACTGTCAGGCGCTGAACCAAGCTGTGTCTCATTAAAAACCTATCAGTAACTGGAGCACAAAGAAGCCTCTTTAAATGGTTTTCTGAGGTTACACTCTACCTGTGTCAGGCTAATTTACCTGTGCCAAGGTATGTGCCAAGAATATGTTTTTAATAATCAGACCTACACAGTTCAGAAAATAAGGTATTTTTGTCAATATCATTTCTATTAAACACCTACCATTACACTAATTTATATATATATATATGAATAATATATATAGCTCATATATATATTATTCTAGACTTCTTAAAAAGATATTTACAAGTTTTTATTTCCTAATAATTAAAACAGAGATTGTTCTATTAAATTATAATTTCCTATATTCCTTTAATTGGGCAATTACTGATAAGTTTCATTTCATTCATTTGCAAGAAAGAGTAATGCCAAACCATAAGACAGAAGTCAAAAGAATGTATCTAAGCTTAGATTTTTATTGTGATTTAATATTTGAAGTTTTTAAAGCTGATAAATGGAATTTGTTTAGTAGCTTAAAAGAAACTTTTTTTTGAAGAAATCATTATGCTGATATATGTGATTTGTTTATTTGTATTTTGAATTGCTTTTAATAAAACTGTGCCTGCACGTGTACTATTGAAGACTATTAAATTTAGAACGTAATATGGTCTAAAGTACTGGCCATTGTTTCAAAACTATTGCCATTAAGATAACTGAATATTAATGACTGCTGCTGGTAAACCTTAAGTATTTTTAAATGTGTAAAGATAAAATTCAGGAGGATATGGTTAAGTTATGCCCATTCTGGAAAAGAAATCTGCTTCCACATTAGAGAATTTCTTATATAAGCACATATAAAAGTTATTCAGATACTTGGATTTGAAATTTGATGCAAGTTGATTGAAAACACAAATGACAAAAGATGTTTTGTTTCTTTCCTGCAGCCCCTTTGGAAGCCTTTTCCTAACCAAGACACTGACTTAGTGGTACCAAGTGGTTCAGACTCAGTACTCCTTAAACCTCAAGTGTGTGAGTTCTGTCAAGAGCTTTTCCCACCATCCCTTACATCCAGAGGGGATTTCCTCCGGCATCTTAATACACACTTTAATGGAGAGACTTAAATCACATTTGAAAACAGACATATCATGTTCTCTGTGATGGTTTTGAGTTTGTAATGCTAGAGAATGCTTGCTTGTAAGCTAAATTTAAGGTTGTGTACAAAAGAAATTCATTGTCACAGCTATTTGAATTTTTCTCTAAAGTTGTTACTCTATCTTTTAAGAGATCATTTTGTATATAAAAAACTATAATTCATTATATTATATTATTCATGTTTATACTATAATTTCCAGATTTCAAAATTATGCATGTGACCTACAGAGTTATGTAATCATAATTTATGTTCTAAATGGCTAAGTTTATTGTTTGACTCTCACGAAATCTATTAAATTTGGTTATATCAAATGTTTATAGGGTATTCAAATTTCATTTGAATTTTTAATTATTTATGCTACAGGTAATATTCCTTTAAAATATGTTTGTAACTTACAGATAATAGCAGACAATATGATCAAAGTAAATATCAAATCAATCATTAGTTGCCCAGTGAAAATTATTTAAACATTTTAGATCATTTTTTAAATAATACACATGGTTTTAATTTTTTACTATGTGTATAAAATGCATGATTGAGTGATTATTAAATATTAAAAGTTCCTTATGTCATGATTATTGAAAGTGTTCTTTGTTTCTGAGGTAAATAAATCACATTTGGGAAGGGTTCATAAAATTCATGTCTGATGGCATTTATTACACATTAATAGGTCACTTTAAATTTCAAAATGATCTTTCAAACTAAGCATTCTAATTTTTTTCCTTTTATTGGAAACAAATGTAAAAGCCTGTAAGGAGAATACATATTTATTAATTTAGATTAGAAACGTTCAGATTCTTGTGGAGAAATTTGCTATTCATTGTTAGCAGCCTGATTGATGGCCACTGGAGACGTCTTAGGAACCAAGTGTGCAGTGCGGCAGAACTGTTTAAAATGAGACTTGCCTTCCTTTCTTCATGATTCTCTTCCCGCTCCCCTCCGCCCCCAATTTTTAAACATGGTTGAGACACAGCTTCCATTTTATGAAATAAGCATTGACTTGTAGCTTTCAACAGAAACGTAACTGTCCTTGAGCAGTGTCTCATACTGGAGGTTTAGCATGGGGGAATTCGAGCAGGCCTCAGTGCTCAGTGGAAGAATGAGAATGGTACCTCGACGTCTCAAGGTGCCGAGCACATCACATTGACATCTTCCTCACCAGGGTGACATCGTGATTATTAGGTATGCACTGGGAAGGGTTCTGAGGCATGCACATCTTTGCCATCAGGCTGAATGGAAATGCCTAGACAATTACCCAAAGACTCTCTTCCTCCCAGCTTCCCTCCACCACACACACACACACACACACACACACACACACACACACACACACACACACTCAAACTCAAAACTTCCTAGTGTGTGTACTACTCAGAATATACCCCACCGCCTATCAAAAGAAGGATTTTTTTTTCCTCTCCTTTTCTCACACGATTGACATCTTTACTGGCTTGCTGACAACCAAAAAGAACTCTATTCCAGAAAGTGACTCGAAGTGGCCCACTACCCTCTTCTGGAGCAACCGGTCCTCACCACTTTAGTAAGGTGGGAATTTAAGACTCCAGCAGTACCCCATGCTCCAACTTCTTAGGGCAGAGACCCAATTGGGCCGCCAGAGAGGGGCCTTCTGTCCTGCTCTGAAAGGTTGACAGGATCCGCCGCTCGAAAGGTATAGTGGACACCGGTCAGGTCTATCCCTCTACCCTATTACTGAGCGGGGTGCTGGGCTTCTGCTAAGCGTAACCGGGTAAGAACAGCTCCCAGGTAAGAAAGCTACGTGCGCAAAACGCTGAGTCTGGGGAAAAAAAAAAAACCCACCCCTGCCGAGGCGAGGCAGTTGTGAGCGGGATGCCTGAGAAGTGGGAGGTGAATGTCCTCGGGATGGCCCCCCCGGTGCAGCTTTCCCCGGAGGCTGAGGCTGCTGCCAGCGGGGACATCTGCTTTCTTACACTCCAGCCTGGCTCACCCCGCCCCCTCAGCCCCGGGTTGCGTGGTTATTTTACCAACACCGGGGGAGGGAGAACTTGAGGAGGTAGAAAAGGAATGGATGGAAGCTTAAAAGATTTTCTTCGCACCCCCCCCAGGTCCCCTCCTTTCTTCTTCACATCTTTTAACCTTCAAGGTAAAGACTTTATAAATATGAAACAATAAGGGAGTCTGCTGACTCGCAGGCCCGCCGTGGGCTGGCGAGGCTGCCGGGTGCCGGGCCTCGCGCTTCTCTCCATCCTCCCGAGTCTGGCCGCGGTTCGGTG
Organism: Rattus rattus; assembly: GCF_011064425.1. Taxonomy (NCBI): domain Eukaryota; kingdom Metazoa; phylum Chordata; class Mammalia; order Rodentia; family Muridae; genus Rattus; species Rattus rattus. The sequence goes on from NC_046158.1 coordinate 39,295,134, forward strand.
GGTTAGGCTGGGCGCAGGGGCCGGCGGTGAGCGCTCATCCCGTGGCGCCTTCGCTCGCGGGCTGCTGCCTCGACAGCTGCTTGTAGCTACAGTAATTAGACTGTCAGTGCTTGTTAGAGGAGAGAGGGGAAAACACGCTTCTGACAGCAGATTCCGAGACTCCCCAGTTTGTTAATTTCTAAGAGATCTTTAAAGCATTAATTGAGGTCTCCCTAACTCTTCCCTCCCGTCCCTCTCCCCAACTTCTCCCATCCCAAAAATATCTTGAGGAGAAAATTCTCTCCGCGTGGAAGCAGTGTTTCCCGCAAAATTGCCAGCCCGCCCCTTGCTCACGCGCGCGCGCGCGCGCACACACACACACACACACACACACACACACACACACCCTAGTTTACATATGCATATATAGGCACACACGTATATGCAAGGTTAACTCGGAGGAGCACTCGTCCAAATAGGCACCGAGATTGCATTTAAAATGATAATAATAAATAAATAAATCAACTAGGAAGGAAGGGGGGAGGGAAGCAGAAGTCGGGAAGAAAAGAGAAAAGCAGCAGGCTGATTACGAGGTGTCAAAACTGCCAGGAGCAAGAAGGTGATAGCAATCAGGGGTGAGAAGAGTGCGGCATTCGTGCGGGGCAACTAATTATCCGTCTCATTTGAGAAGAGCAGCATTTGAGGCAGCAGCGTTCGCCTGCTGAACGGTGACAGATTGGCGCGGAGGAGAGGGGAGGTGTTAAAACAATGGAGCCGGGCGCGCGAGCGCTGCTGCATGCTAATCAGCCCTCCCTCCGCCTGCCTGCCGCGCTCCCTCCTTCCTCCCGCTCCCTCCTCCGCGCGTCGTCCTCCCGCCTGCGGCGCTCCCTCCTTTCCAGCGGGCCCGCCGCCGCCCGCTTCCCGCTCCCTGGCTTTCCCGCGCGTCCTCCCCGCCGCTGGCGAGCCGCACCCGGGTTGGCCGGCGGGCCGGCGAGCGATCGAGCGAGCTCAGCCCGCATGGGGCGCCCGGGACCCACGTTTGCAGCGCGCGCCCGCCCGCCAGGCCTGCCTGCGGGGAAGCGAACGCGCTGGGTGGCGGGGGACCCGAACCACGCCAGAGGCCCAGGGACAAACCCGGGAGTGGAAGAAAGAGCCAGAAAAACAAAGCCAGATCGGGCCGAGCCGGATCTTTCCCGCACAGGCTTCCAGCCTTGGTGCGAGCTGCCGAGCCACACTCATTTGAGCTGTGGTCAAGCCCTCCCCCCCTCACAAACACCCCCACATGCCCCCAAAGGCTGCGAGCTGTAACCCTCGCATCCCAGCATCCTCGGCCCCGAGCACAACTGCGAGCGAGCGCTTTAATAAACCAGAAAGGGCCTTACAATTAGTTGTACTCCCAACCCCTGACCTCCTGACCCCAAGACTAGGCTAATGGGCTTCTGTGACATATACCCCCGGGGAATACCACCTAAGACAGTAGCTGGTAAGACGAACGCCTTTTCAAAGCAGGTAACCCTCCCACGACCCGGGCACCCGAAGATGGGGGCCTGGGCATGGCTGGAGCACTGTGTCCCTTCTTGACCAGGTGGCTCAGTGTTCTGGCCTGTGAGAAGTTGGACATGAACAGCAAAGAATGCATCATAAACTTAGTCTGGTCAAAAAACTCTTCCATACCTGTTGAGGCTCGCTGGGGAGTCAGGGGAGGTTTCACAGCGGTTCCCTTTTTGACCCGTAGAGTTGATGGTTGAGCAGAAAAACACTTAAACTACCATTTCATCAACCATTCTTAGGATAAAAGACGTTGATGTCCCTCCTCACGCTGAAGTGTCTTAGCCGGAACTCAGAAACAAAGACCTGCCTGAGAAGGCAGTTTTTCCTAAGGCTCCTCAATATTAGCTAGCCAGGTGCCTAAATTAACATGATAAAACTTTCCTCTAACTGTGGATGGTAAAAGAAGTGGTTGCAAGATAACCTATGCACTTTGATTTTTTTCTACCGACTTTAATCTTGGTATAGCGACACAAGTGCGTGGAGACTTACTGAGTACACAAGGGTTTCATTTCTATGATTGCCTTTCCCCTAAAGTTGCAATGTCTCTTAATAAAAATACATAAATACATATAAAATCAAGTGGCATGAGTGAATCGGTGTTTTTAGACTTTGATTTTAGTCATATGGAAAGCTGCACAAATGCTCAACGTAAGTAATTTTCCCGTTAGAATACGCCCAGGCATACCAATAAAATAACGAATGCACGATTATTAGAATCTACTAAAACGCTGGAAAGCTTTAAAATTGAAAATTCCTGAAAGGACTTCTATAAAGTGTTTTGTGCTGGTAAACAGAAGTACTTTTGGTTTCTCTGGAAAACCACTGTGCAGCCCTCTGCCCTTAGCCTATCAGACTTTTCAATGCTATACTGTTAGCCTGCATTGGGAAAAATCCCTGAATCTGTTAGAATAGGAATCCATCCACCAGCAAGAGGGGGAGATTACATCCATTGATGTAAACCTGGGTTCAGCAATTCCATCGACATCGAGATTTATTTATTAACTATTTATCAGCCTTTTCTTTGTTAACTAGTTCTATGGAAGCATTTCATTGAGGGTGTGAATTTATGGAGTTCAATCCCTTGTGGCCTTATGCATATCCAATAGCTAACAAAATTATTTACCTTCCATCGGCTTTTTATGGACTAGGATAGTTTCTTCACCTTTAGAGCCTCACAAAATTGCATGGCTGTTTGAATGGCATATTTACAAATAAGTTTTTATTTGCGCATAAGGACAAAAAGGTGAAATGAAATTTGGTCCCAATGGAAACCTGATAGCTTCCCTGAACATATGGCTCCTTGGGCTGTTACTTCCTCTTCGAGATCATTTTCCAAGTTTTTTTAATATATACATCAATTTGACACCAGTTATAAAGAAAATATATTGGTTTTGAAGATGCCCCACCTGGGACCTATCTCTTAATAACAAGCCACGTGGTCGGGCGTACCTCTGAGTTACAGGTCTTGGTGAGCAAGGCATACTTTGATACTGGTTACCACTGACAACCGATTTACAGTCCTCAAAATGAGTTAGTTCTGTAGTTTCTTAGAACACCACAACCGGGATGATTAACACAGGTTAGGGGGTGAGTGCAGAAAGCTCTTTTTGCTAGGACTTCTCTCTCTCTCTCTGTGGATACAAATGATGTAAGTCTCATCTGAGGCAAGTATGTGGTGCCAGCTTACGACTTAAGGGGAAAATCACAGCCCTGAAAAAGATGTAAATGTTCGATTGGTAAGAAAGGGGGGAAACCGTGCTAAAACATGTGCCTATTTCCATGATGCTTAATTTACTATTCAAGACAAGTTTTTCCTAATAAGCTCTATTGTTTCTTTCTGTTTTGTAAAATTTAGTATGTGTGAGACAAAAACCAGATTCAGAATGTGAATGAAGTCTGTTTAGCGAAATTTTGTTGGAGATTATGGCTCAAGAAAGGCCTCAAATCAAAAGAGATACCACCCGCCCCACTGACACCATGCAAGGGTGAGTTTTCCAGCTCATATCTGTGACCACTTGCAAGGAACTTTTCTGCCAGCCACCCATCATCAGAAGGCCTCTCTTGGATGAATTGATACATTTAGAAGGGCACCAAGTGCCCAAATGTTCAGAATGATGGCGCTCTGTCTGTCTGCTGCCAAGCTTTAGCTCTTGTCTCAGAACAGTCTTCTTCCATTGGCCACAATCCAAAACTAGAGCAAAAGTTAAGATCTGGGGCATGTCCGTCTGCCAACGGAGGATGTTTCTAAGTCACACCTCTCCAGAGAATGGGCATTTCACTATGGAATCCCTTCATAGTTATACACACACACACACCACCACCACCACCACCACCACCATTTGAATATGACCCCTAGCCATCTAGAAAGCACAGATAGTCTGAAGTATGTGTCCTTTCTTATTGAGAGCTCTACAATAAATACACTGAAAAACTGACTTACTGATAATATTTGTTTGGAAAGAGTATATAAAACACGTTATCACTCGCTAACTCAAAACAATAGCTGTTTTCAAAGTAACAATGCCTGAAAGATGGCTCAATTCAATTTTCTTGGTTTTGGGGTAGGGCAGGGAGCAACACTATGCTCAAAGAGAACAAATGAATCTCCCAAAAGCATTTAAGTTAACCAGAACACTCTCCAGACCGTTAAGCTATTCTTCCTCCCATAAAATCACACCCTCTTGCACACATATAAAGTATAGTACTCCTCTGACCTAATTCTGGGCTTAATAAGGAAGCTAAAGCCATCTGAAAGTCTTTTGATTCAGAGACACCAACAATTAAGTGTCATGAGTAGGGTAGTGAGCCTGGCTACAGACTGCGTGTGGCCAGCTGTCCAGGTACCAGTAAGTTCACCACCACCTTAGCAAAGGCCTCAGTCTCTGTCAGAAGGACCTTCATTGCTGAACGCTGAGAAATTCAGCTGGCTCAGATGAGGATAGAAAAATTATTGGAATGGATTTTTGTCGTTTGAGATCCTTCAGGTAGGACAGCAATCGTTCCTTTAAAATCTTCAGCTAACCCTCGCCATAACTCCCAAACTACAATGCTTACTTCTGATGATCTGAATTCTGAACCAGAGGTAGAGTCCCCTAAAGGAAGAACAGGGGGTTGTGGGAAGCAGTGTGAGCTCAAAGTAAGCCTGGGTGCACTCTGAATCTAAATGTGCTGCTCTCCAGCTGAAGGCTCCACTTGGCTCCTGTTGGCCTTCCTCGTCTGTGATGCCCTGCAGCTCAGAAGGAGGTCTCAGCCTTACAGTCTCTTCCCTGGGTGTTGGGGAATCAACTCTGAAAACAGCTCTCATTAGACAAATAGTTTCTCTATTTGCAGTTGTTAAATAGCACTAAGTGTCAGTGAGAAAGGGGCATCCTGTGTGGGTGTATTCATACAACTTCAAGCAATTGGCTTAAAAGGCAGGCTAGCTCACTGGGAATCCAAGGAATCCAGAAGGGTAGCAGAGCTTGCTTGTAAAAGCTCTCCCTGACTGGGGCTGGAAAAGAAATGCAAGCAGCCCCGGGCTTCCTCTCTTTCTCCCTAAAGCAGCTTTGAAACACACACAGACACACACACACACACACACACATGCATGCCCACACAACACACATACATACATGTGCACACATAAACACATAACACACATACACATACATACACACACATATACACTTAGACATATATGCACATGCACACATGTACACACACACATATACACTCAGACACACACATACACACGTACACATACACATGCACACACATACACACATACATACACATACACACATACATACACACACACACACACACATACACATACACACACTCGAAAAGCCCCACACTGGCAAGCCCCACTCCTGTTTGGTATCCTTTAACATGAGGATTTATTATGGACATTTTGAAAGCCCTTCTTAGGCACCTACAAGACATTAGATGAGGTTGATTTCTAGATTAGAGTCTTTGATAACTTTCTACCCTTTATCCTTAAAGTTTCTAAGCCCCAACTTTGTTTTCTTTCACAATGAACACTGAGAGGCAATACTGCTTAATATTACAAACAATCCTGACAAAGGTTCTTTGTGATGACCACAGATGTGGTGAGACCCCATAAACCAATAACCCCAGGGAAGGAACCCCAGTCTGTTTCTTTATAAAGAAATGAATCTGCTTCTCCCAAGCTGTCTGTCAAAACTGCCTGTTGTTGTCCCCACCACACAATGTACTGGGAAAACTATGCCACAGAGACAAGTAGTTTTCGAAAGAAAAAGCTGATAAAAATATACACAAGTCAGGCTTGCATCAGACAATATACCTTTCTACCTGCTGGTATCGGTTTCTCCCATAAAGGAGTTGTGTAGAGTTGATTACAGATGTAGCCAATAAAAATACAGAATTCTCGATAAATTTTTAATTTTTTTTTAAGACAAGTATGCACTATTTGCTAACTCTATTTGTAACATAGCATGGACTATAAAGACATTCTACCAGGTCTTAAGGGAGCCTTCCCTAAGGATCTGGGGAAATAGTGGTGGAGCCTGGAATTTTGATTTTGCCTCCAGTCACGAGACAGCCCGGACCTCTCAGATCTGTACACATCACTCCTCTGGCTTTTGATTAAACAGAGCTCTAAGTTGTTTCCATAAGAGTTCGTATAGTCTCCATGAGAAAGGGAGCTTTGAGAAGGGTGTGTCCTACTTCCTCTCAGAGCTCTCCTGTCTCTGTTCCTGAGGCCTCGGGTGGTTGGGACACCTGAGCCATCTGGACTCTCACTTCTGACCCAGATGCGAAGCAAGGCTGAGGCTGAGAAACTGGGCCCATGGAGAACAAAAGCAGGAAGCCGAGAGGAAGGTCCTATCCAGTTAAGCCTACAGGGCTGAGGGCCTAGTAGGCCTTCCAGAGGCCTGAGCCAGAGGCCACCTCTAGGCCAGCTGACCTTCACTGAGCGAAGCTCAGAGGCCGAGGACCTGGGCTGGAGCCGAGGTGCCCGCACCCTTGTAGCCTGGCCGCTGCCAGGCTTCTGCGGGGCGATTCTTCCCCTCATTTGTTGCATTGTTTGCATTAATATGAATATCTTGTTCTGTTTGTTTTGTCTCCTGGGAGCCAATAAAGCTGTGAGTTTTTTCTTTACACCAAATGCAGCTCTACGGGCGATCAATCAATGGGTAGTCTTCGGATAATCTGTGAGAGTGAGAAATCTAATAAAGCTAGCGACTAAAAAGGGAAAACCAGATCTATTTTTCTCTTAGGTTAACTACGTCAGGATTAGTGTGCCCCACTTCCGCTGCTCCTCGAGATGAGCTTAACTTTTAATGGATTTGAATGTCAAGATTGAGTGAGCCGATGGGGGCAAAGAGGAAAGAGGGCCTCTTAGGACTATCACGGGCTCTGAGGTTGGTGGGTTCTGGCAGGAGGAAAAGTCAGTTCTTCCTTAAGTCCCAGAAAATGAGAGATGTCGGGGTCTAATAAAGTACACTCTTATAGTCTCCTTCAGCTTTACAAAGAAAGGAAATATACATCGATAATGAAGTAAACCAAACAATGGGAAATCAAGGTACCACTGTGTCCCAGCTCCACGCCCCTGTTCACCAAACGGAACACAGCAAATCGTTTTCTGGGAGGCGCTCAGCTGTCCTTGGCAAGGCAGGAAAGAAAGATCAGGATCTGCCCGGACCGCCACAGTGTTCCTCAGAGCACAATGTGACCCAAATCAATTATAGACAGATCAAAAATAACTCTCCGAATCATCTAATATTAACAGCTGAACTGAAGAGCCCGAGATTAGGTGATGAATTTGTTAAATCGCAGAAGCATTGTTTTGGATTGCTAATTAAAAAGAAACAAAAACAAAAGCAAGAGGAAAAAAACATTAAAAAAAAAACAACAAAAAAACAAGCAAACCCCATGACTCTACATATGACAACTGAAAATACCCACAAATTATTTAATAAATGAAGTGTCTAACAACTTTAACACTTCCTGGTCGCCCTGTTAATAAATGTAATTTGAGGTAGATTTTAAAAAATCTTCCATCTAAACAGTGAATTCATTACGCGCCATTCGGATCTCTGGATGCCTATGGACTTCTTGGAATTAGGTGCTAAATAGACAAAAGTGAACCAAACTGCCTTTAAAAGCACAGCATGACCATGTAATTCTTTTTCCAGTTTGTGGTAAAAAATGATGAAACTTCTTTCCAAGTAGCTATCACCCAGATTTAGTGTGAAAAGTAGTGTAATTGTAATTCACGCCATCAGGGTCTATCGCTGATAGACGATCAGCTGTTCTGTGGTGGGAGAGGCTTTCTTTTCAAATAGGAAAGCTGCCAAATGCTCTAAGATACCTCCAGCTAGCTTATCGGATTGAGTTCAGAGCCAAAACAGCAGCTGCACACATATGCAAATTGGCAATTAATAGTATAACATTCTGCAAAAAAAAAATTGTTTAAAAAAATTTTTTTAAGGAAAATAGAGAGAGCTACCTGCACATTAACCTCCCCTGTACCTGAGACTCCTAAGATGAACGGCTAAGCATTAATTACCCTCTGGAGAGGGCTGGCTCTGTATTGCCTCCCTCCTCTTCTGTAGACCATGTCTTTGTTGTCTCTCGGAGTTTTGCCTGCTTCTCGGAACACAATGGGCTCTAAGACAAGAAGTTTAAAAATAACTTTTTAAAAGGCCCTACATGTTTGATTCTAGGAACAGCACTAAGTCACTCCCATTGATCACTCTTTCCGTATGCGGAGTCTTCGTGAGATGACACTTTGTGCCCAGTGTCGTCTTCCTCCACTACAGCTTACAGTGGGAACAAACTTCACATCCCGGGGTGCTGCTCGCCTCCCCTGATTTCTGTCTGTCTCTTCCTCCCATTGACAGCAGTACCATTTGTATGCTTCACACAGCAGTTTGCAGTAATCCAGCAAGGTTTACAGGTTATGTTACCCAGCATGTATAAACACGACACTCAATGTTTCTTTAAAAACCAATTTGTTAAATTTTGTATCACCCCTGTTCCCCCACTCCACCCAATGCAATTCTCTCTCTCTCTCTCTCTCTCTCTCTCTCTCTCTCTCTCTCTCTCTCTCTCTCTCTCTCAAACACACACACACACAGAGAGACACACGCACGCACACACGCACGCACGCCCCCACACACACACCATGTACACATGCAGTCCATTGTTTTCTTTGATATAATGATACAGTAGCTGTGGCTAGAAGTAAGTTTGCTACCTAAACCCCTTAAAAGGGCCTGCCATTCCTCACCGCGGCCTCTAGTTCAAACACTGAGTCTTCTCTTCATTGTCTCGATCTCTCTAGTGTGAGGGTGGACTAACAAATGTTTCTATGAACTCCCCCCGCCCCCACTACTAACAATTGAAGCCAGGGCTTCAGGCGTGTGAGTCAAGTGCTATACGCTAGAAACACGTGTCCCATGTCATGTGGTTTCTAACACTTCCATGAGTGAAAGGCTCCTTGTTTCTGGAATGTTCTGGGTCCTTGGCGTTTGCTCCTTCCAGATGTTTGGAACTCAGGTCAGGATCCTGCTTCCCTTTACTGTGGAAAGGGAGGAAGGTTTATCTTGCTTTGTTTTTCTGCTGTTCAGAGGTTGAGAGCGTATCCTCCCTCACCTGACTATAGCATACAGAGCAGACTTGAAACCATCTTTTCTTTTTCTCCATTTTGCACTCTATTTTATTGCAAAGGAACTGTGTCTTTGGTTTACAAACGCGTTTCCTACATTCTATGGACACTTCTACACTGAGACAAATTTGGGGTTACTAATGTTCAGATCGAAAAGATAGTATACACTTTCATTGTTAAGATAGTCTTCGAGCTTAGATACTAACATTCCTCATTTACATGAAGACATACACTCTTGTAAATTTTAAATATATTTGTTTACTTTTCTAGAAAAAATACTGGGATAATGATAAATTAAGCATTGAAGCAGTGTGGAACATGGAATGTTTTATCCCCTAAGAAACCATCTCTTAATCAGTTCACTGCAGTTTTTTTTTTTTTTTTTTTTTTATATATGATTACTTTTTTCTTTTCTGATCCTATGTATCCTATGTCCAGAAGACTAAATGTATAGGAAGAAAATGATCTTACCAAGTTTAAAATTTTATGTGTTAAGTACTGCTTTTCTTAATTTGATCCAACTTGAAGACATTGTTAGGCCTTTCAGTTTCCTTGTGATTAAATGAAGAAAGGTTTAAAAATCGAGAAAGTCATTGAAAAGTTGCTTTTGAATAAAACACAAAAATGGGATTGCCAACTTTCTCTAAGACTTCATTAGCATGGCTGTATATACATTTGCATGTAAAATGTAGTTAACAAAAATTACGCAGAGGTAAATTTAGTCCCCTAGTCCCTACCTCTATGGTGAAATCAGACCATTTGGCATAGTGTGAAGTCTTCCAAGAAGCCTGGTTTCCACCTGGAAAATAAATTACTAAATTTGAATGTGTTACTTATATTGTGGTGAGTTGTCTATCTGTTACATTTTATTTTAGTGCATATACTAGAGATTGTATTTAGAATATTCTAAAATTGTCATCTGTCAAGGTAGAGACTTATAATAATATAATTATATACAGAAAAAGTGTCTGACTTTAGATTGTTTTGATGCTGTTGCAAGTATGATATACTTTTAGAAATTCAGAATGTTTATCATAAATGCGTAGCTTAATGATCAGATTTTAGCAGTAATTTAGATTAGCCATAGCAAAGTTATTCCCTCCCTCCCTAATTGGGTGCTGAAGGTTGAACTCGTGACTTCACGCATGCGGTGTGCCTGCCGTTGAGATATATCCCCAGTGTCCTTCATATTTACAGATACATAGAAAATATTTATATGCAGGCTTCAGTGTAACAGCATCTACTTGTACTTCCATTGCTTTGTCCCAAATAATACTCAAAGGTTCTCAACTGAAAGAATTCAAATCATTATAAGATTCTTGATTCATTAGTATGTCTTGGTGTTGTAAATAATAAATAATTTGACTCTAAATTGTAAAAGCCTGGTTTTTAAAAAGATTTATTTATTTATTTTATGTATGTGAGTACACTGTCGCTGTCTTCAGAGGCATCAGAAGAGGACATCAGATCTCACCACAGATGGCTGTGAGCCACCATGTGGTTGCTGGGAATTGAACTCAGGACCTCTGGAAGAGCAGTCAGTGCTCTTAACCACTGAGCCAGCTCTGCAGCCCCTAAGAGCCTGTTTTGAGCTGGGTATGGTAATGTACTGAAGAGGTAGGTTCAGGAGGAGCCAAAGCTTCAGGCAAGCCTGGGCTACATAGTGAGACCCTGACTCAAAAAGTTAATCATTTTGCGTAGTTAAAGAGTCTGTGTCATTTAGCATCAAGTGTCATAATGTCATCGTTGGTGAGATGTCACAATTGGTGAATGCAATACTTGGCAAAATTATCAAAAAAGGAAAGATACTAATATTTTCTAATGTTGAAGAGGAGAGGGGGAAGAAATGCTTTAATCCCAACACTCCAGAGGCAGAGGCAGGCAGATCTCTGAGTTCAAGGCTAGCCTGGTCTACAGAGGGAGTTCCAGGACAGCCAGGGCTACACAGAGAAACCCTGTCTCAAACAAACACACAACAAAAAAATGCAAAAAAAGAAGAAAAAAACCCAAACAGGAATGAAATAAACAAACAAACAAAAAGGATAAGTTCTTTGTCATCTCAAAGGATATTGAGTTAATCTCCTGAAACAAGCCAACTTCCTTCCTAAAATAAGCATTTTGTAAGCAGGATTTACCAGAACACGTGTGGCGCTGGCCTTCCAGATACCCTCGAGTGCAGACACTACATAACCCAGTACGCTGCACAAAGCATGTCTCCTTATTATACTATCTTCACAATAATTATAGTTCTTCTGTCGTTCGGAAACTTCCGATGGGCTCTGTGAACGCAGGTGAGTCTGTAATGGATGCGACCTTCTGCGTGAGTGAAAGGGAGAAAAACTGATTCCTATTTAAAGGTGCTGGAGTTGAGCAATATGGTGTTAAAAATATTTTCTTCTGCACAAGGCATTTGTTTAAAAGAATCTATCTGCGGGATTCGTGACACTGCTAGGCGGTAGAGCAAATGAAGATCCATTACTTAATATGATAAAGGGGGTTGGCTTAGAAAACCATCCCGCTCGTTAACTTAGCCTTTGGCTTAGGAGTCTAAGAAGTGACCGTGGAGAAACAAAAATAATGTCTGGGTTCAGCTCTAGGCAACCAGCATTATTACCTCTTTTTAAATCAAAAGGCTAGTGAGGGATGAGTTCCCCAGGGCCTCCAGGGACCACGGCCTTCTCGCTTGCCTCAGGTCCACTGAAGTGCAGAAGATGGGGAGGAGGTTTGAAAACTCTTTCCTGGTCCGTGACTTCGGTACCACAGCCACGGTCCATTTGATTAGGAAATCTCTCTGTGACTAACAGCACTGGCACATGCATGGAGACCGGAGATCTACACATCCATCCTCAAATTTAGCAAGTCGAAGCAGTCAGCTACGCGGACAGTTTTGTATGCATTGCTAAATGCAGACACAAAAACTGCATTTGCAAAAAGAGGAAACCCAGTTAAACTAGGTTGCAAATTTGGCCCTAATTTAGCGTAGCATTTGTGATACATATAGGTTAGAGTGACATTTATATAATGGTGTGAAATACGAGAAAGCTCCAATGCTAGACACAAAGACTTTTACGATTGCTTTTGCCTACTTTGGTTAGTTTAAGAAACAGGAGGAAGAATTTGGTTTTTCAAGTGATGGGAAGCCTTTAAGGATGTTGGAACACTGTTCAGTCCCCTGGGGTTCTGCCTGCTGTACAATTTTAAATGTCTTTTAGCTAAAAAATTGGCCAACAAGGGAAACATCGAGATGAAATCTCTTCTAACTTAGCTGGGAAGTGAGAAACCATAGGAGGCTAGCACAAGCTAATTGTGATAGCCGGGGTATGTGGTCAGCTTTGAGGGTCAAAGTCCTGCAATGTTTCTAGTTAACAGTGGTTGGTGCATCTACCCGACTGGAGAAACTACACGCATATTAGAATCCGTTTTGGAGAGTCCTTATGCTTGGATGTAGACAAGAAATATAACCAGAAGTGAGACTAAATTAATACACCACACACAAACGCTTCCATCAAGGTACCTGAGATGCTCTCCATCTCCCCGCTGGAGGCCACTGGAGGGCAGTGTTTTCTCCTCTGGGAACAGCACCTGGTCTTTGAGCTCGATTCCAAATGCTCGAAAGGCTGCCCTTTTTATTCAGACCGGATTGGGGGTTACCCCTCCTGTTTACGTGCCATGGAAGCTTTTGTTGAAACTATACCAGTGCCAGCCAAACCATTTGTGTCTAAGACCAGATTCCAAAAGGAGATCACGCACAATGTTTACTCTGTAGGAGCCTTTTTAAAGTTATTAATCAATCATTTGAGAACTGCGAGTCTTTGAGTGGGAAATGAAAGAAGGTAGGGACCCCGGAGTGGATAATGCTTACTGGGGGTTTTGCATTGGACACCTTCAATGCTTTATCCAGTTTACAGAATCGATCACTGTATTACATTTAACATGTGTATATGCTTTAAACCATTAAGTCAGCATTTTCTAGAAAAAGAAAATGAGGACACTGTCCAGAAAATTGTTCACCATTCTTCCCATGCACTTGCTTCCTGGCCTTAGCAAAAATGATGTAGGAAACTTTTTATTGTTATTATTGTTGTTATTTATTATTATTATTATTATTATTATTATTACTATTACTTTAGAGGAACAGAATCTGGCCCAGTGGCACATATCTGTAACCACAGCATTTGGGAAGAGGAAACAGGATGATCAGGAATTCAAGGTCATCCTTGCTCTACAGCAGACCCACGTCCAACCTGGGCTACATGAGACACTGTCTCAAAAGATTAAATACATCAGAAAATGATCTGCTATTCAGTGTTAAGTTATAAAATTGCACTTATTTGTTCAAAACTGAAACTAGATTATCTATTATGATCTGGTAGGTATGGGAGAATTTAATCTTTGCTTAAAGGCATATAAAGCTAATTGAATTGTTTTCATTATAACAGCCATTTATCATTTCTTAAATGAAAACATCATTTATTTTATATTTACAACTTTTTCCAAGCCAAAGATTGGTTTTGTTTCTAAAAATCAACATATAGTTTTAATCTGATGTTTTATTTTACTTCTTCTTCTTTTTTTTTTTTCAAATAAACTGCCTAGATGCTTAGCTGGGATTTTGCCAACATATGGTAAAGCAACCAGTCACTTGAGAGAAAAACGTACATTTTAATGTCTATGCCACACATGGTTTAAAATTTTTTATTTTTATTACAAAAGTTATACATATTCATTGTAGAAATTATAAAAATAACAAAAGTTATAAAATCTACCAAAACATCAGTTGATATCCCATAAAGGTGTACAATATTTGCATGGAAGCTAAAAGCTTAAAAATAAAGAAATAAATGAAATAATTACACATAATCTTTTTAAACCATTATCTTTGCTGCATATTATCTTTTTTTCTACTGCATGTATGAGTGTGTTGAGGATGGATCTAGGACCTGAACATGCTAAGCAAGTGGCCTCCCATCCCCATATACACACAGCCCATATAATTTTTCTACACCGTAACCAGTGCTATGATAAGCTATCTTGTAAACAAATATTTAGATGCACCTATAATCTATCTCTTTTAGGTAAATTTCTAAAAATCGGAATTTCGAGGTTTAAATTTTGTTTTTCGAAACCTGTTTCAGTACATAAACCAGAGAGTCTAGCAACATATGAGAACACCCATTCATTCACATCTTCAACCGCACTAAATGTTCTCAGGCTCAGCCTTCTACAAACTGAGAGCTGGGGGTGGGGGGGAAGGGGGTGCTGTTTGCACTTCTCCGCTTCATGTGAGAGGCACCCAAATGATCGAGCATCCTGACCATTTCCCTTCCTGCTCCGTAACTTGGCGATGCCTCTATGCCACCCCTTGCTGCTACTGGGGTGTTAGTGTTTTAATTATGAGAACTCTCTTAGGGGAACAGTAAGAAAACCACATGGTAGTGCCCATTATTAAATGCAGTAAAGTGCATTTTACGAGCATATTTCACAGCTAAGTTTTATAACATTTTGATACTAGCTCTTTCGTGCTGAAATTGCCAATTTCTCAATTGTTTTATTTATGCTGTGGTGTCTACATTTAGAAAATCATCCCCATAAAAGATTATTCACATTATATTTTTCTATTTATGCATCTATCTGTCTGTCTGTCTGTCTCACCTATTTTGGTTTATTACATGAGGTGAGGGTTCAGTTATTTTTTCAGTTGCTAATCAATTGTTTCTTTTTTTTAAATGGGTACTTCCCTCTAAGTGACTTAGAAAGATTTCGCAATCCAACTGGAAGCTTGTATGGCTCAGGATCTACTCCTGAGAGTCATTTCTCTTCCACCAGGTTCTCCAGCCTTCCGCTCTGTCACAGGGGTGTAATTACTCCTCCATCTAATATTGAGAGCCCTGATTAGGCGGCTTCTCAAAATTTGTCCCCCTTGACTATTCTTTCATGCACTGCAGAATTCCTTTGCTAAGTTAAAAAGATTCACTTGAGAACATATGCTTTGGTATGGAAAAATGCCCAAGATATATTAAGTGAGGAACAGTATGTATAACATCATCTCCCATAATGTAAAAGAGGCAGAAAAAGCAGAGGGAGGGTTCGTGTACGGGTGCATGTGAGTCTGTGCCTTATGTGGATGCGCACAAAAGTTTTCTGGAAATGATTGAAAATATTATTAACAAAGTTTACTAAGGTCAGTGGGAATGAATATTATATGGAGAAAGGAACTTTTGCTTTTTACTCTAAGGTATCTTTATACTCTTTAAATTTTCTGCCATGATAAAGCATTACTTTTACAAGTTTTAACAATTTTCTTTAAAAAAAAAAAAATCTGGAGCTCGCTGAGCTTGGTGGCGCTCACATTTAATCTCAGCACTGAGGGTGGGGGACGGGGGGTGGGGGGATGACAGAGGCAGGATTCTCTGTGTTGAGGCCAGCCTGGTCTACAGATTAAGTTCCAGGACAGCCAGTGCTATGCAGTGAGACTGTTTCAAAAACAAGTGAATAAATAAACCTGGGGTCAAGGATGTAGCTTTGTTGCTAAAATGCTTCCCTCGAATACAGAAAGCCTTGGGCTCAATCCCCAGCACCATTTAAAGTCAACATGGTGGTACAGGCAAATACACAGAGACAGAAGAATCTGACATTTAAGGTTATCCTTCACCACGCAGAGAGCTTGACGCCAGTCTGGGTCACATGAGACCCTGTCTCTAAATTAATTAGTGAATTAATTAATTAAAAAGTCAATCATACACAAAAGAATAAATACTGCACTAAAGTGTGTACTACACAGCACAACAGAGGGGGGACAGACAGACAGACAGATGAACGGATAGACAGACAGATTTCAGTTCCATGATTAATTTGAAAATTCTTCGGAAAACATAAGCAGAATTATTATGAATTCACAAATGAATTGAGGCAAATTTATAATACTAAAATACCTCCCCTCCCCTCAAAAAGCCTTTTCGTGTATGGGTTTGTTTGACTGATTGATTCTTATTAAGGATCTGACTGTACAGCCCTGTCTAGGCTCCAAGTCTTCTGGGATTACAAGTGTGTGCTAACATGCCCAGTTGTTCTTTTAAAAAATAAACAAACAAACAAACAAATCCAAGGGGCTGGAGAGATGGCTCAGGGGTTAAGGTCACTGGCTGCTCTTCCAGAGGTCCTGAGTTCAGTTCCCAGCACCCACACTGCAGCTTCCAGCTGTTTCTAATCCCAGTCCCTCCCTGGGTGTTCGATGCCCTCCTCTGGCCTCCTCTGGCATCGCACTCAGCTGATACACATACGCAGACAAAATATCCACACACATGAACAGAAATCTTTTGAAAATAATTTATTTGGGGGCTGGAGAGATGGCCCAGCAGTTGAGAGCACCGACTGCTCTTCCAGAGATTCTGAGTTCAATTCCCAGCAACCACATGGTGGCTCACAACCATCTGTAATGGAACCCAATGCCTGTTCTGATGTGTCTGAAGACAGCTAGTATACTCATATATATAAAATTTATTTAAAATTTTGTGGTCTTATGTAACTTCATGAAAGTTTCTTCACGTAGGTTCTATACAAGTTCTGAAGTTTATTAGTTTAAATCTGAGTTCTGCTTCTGTAGCTACAGTTTGATATATAGAAATAAAAGACATGCAACATATAATCCTTTGTGAATTAAATTTGCTTAATTAAAAATATTTCTCAATTTTTTTATCTTTAAATACTTTAGGGTAACACTGTGTTTTGCATGTTTCAAACTTTAATTTTAAAAATGAACCTGAAGTAATCATTCAGTTCAAGTTTAGGGTAAAATGATTTGTTTATTTAGAAATGTTTTGAGTTTAGTCCATATAACTTTTCCTTTATATGTAAATTTTTAGTCACAGAAACATGGCTTAAGAAAATAGTTATTACCAAAAGTATTCAGGGTGAAGAATTAATACCTGTTATTTTCTAAAAGAAGAAATGAACAAAAAAATATTAGTACATATGTGGTTCCATGAATAATTTATGAGAGCCTTGAAAAGAGCAGATATGACCTATTTCGGAGCCTGCAGACTTCATATTTATAGATGTTTCTTTAAATATGTGTTTTTATTTTCAAAATCAAGTATTCCACTGCTACTATCTCTAACTATAATGCCCTAATCACAAGAAGCATCAAATATTTTCCTAACCTTCATTTCATGTGTACATGTATTTTGCCTTCGTGTGAGTTTATGCAGTGTTCAGTGCCTGTAGAGGACAGAAGAGGGCATCGGATCCCTGGGGACTAGAGTTACAGATGGTTGAGAGCTTCCATGTGGGTGCTGGAAATCAAATCTGGGTTCTCTAGAAGAGCAGTCAGTGTTTTAACCACTAAGCCATCTCTCCAGCCCCTCAAATAAGGTTTTGTTTGTTTGTTTGTTTGTTAAGGCAAAGCCTCACCATGTGGTTAAATATCTCTTCCGGCCTTTCTCTGTTTCTGTCTGTCTGTTTGTCTGTCTGTCTGTCTCCCCCACCCCCCCGTGTCTATCTGGTGTCATGTTGGTGGTAGTGGTGCTGCTTCTGCTGTTGTTGCTGCACGGTTTGATACATGTATGTGAGTGTGTAAGTGCACAGGCCCATGCCAGTTCTATGGCGGCCTAGATCTCTCTGTTCTTCCTCTGCCTCCTCAGTTCTGGATAACAGCACTATGTGTCCTTATGTGAACATCAGTAACTTATCTTTTCCTTTTCCACATAAATAGCAACAAACGTTTTGGTGATACATGGCTTGTTCTTCAAGAATTAATTCTAGGGGGTAGAGAAATGTTCCAGGGGTCAATGCACTGGCAGTTCATAACTGCCTAACCTCCAATCCCAGCGGACCAGCAGGCACAGCACCCAAGTGGCACACAGACATGCATGCAAACAAAACACCCATACATAGAAAAGATTAATAAAACTATTAATATATGTTCCCATGCTTGTGAAAACGAAACTGCACAATACATGGTTTTGTAGATTTCTTCTCCTCTTGATGTATAGACCTTCATAATCCCATTTTCTAGCAATGCACTTTCATGTGCATGAAATGTATTTTGATCATGTTCCCACAGATCCCCTTCCTCTTCTTACCTAGCCCCTCTTCAACCCTCACCTACCTTTTCTTTCTTCTTTCTTTCTCTTCCTTTTTTTTTTGATTTTTTATTTGCGTTTCAAATGTTATTCCCTTTCCCAGTTTCCCGCCCATAAGCCCCCTATCCTATCCCCCTCTCCTCCCCTTCTTCTATAAGGGTGTTCCCCCTCCCCAACCAACCCCCTCTTCCCTCTCCCTCTCCTGATAGTCCTCTGCACTGAGGCATCCAGCCTAGGCAGGACCAAGGGCTTCTCCTCTGACTGGCATCCAACAAGGCCTTCCTCTGCTACATATGCAGCTGGAGGCATGGGTCTGCCCATGTGTAGTCTTTGTGTAGTGGTTTAATCCCTGGGAGCTCTGGTTGGTTGGCATTGTTGTTGTTATGAGATTGCAAGCCCTTTCAGCTCCTTCAATTCTTTCTCTAATTCCTCCAACAGGCCTCTGTATTTGTCTAGCTGAGCCTCTCAAGAGACAGCTATATCAGGCTCCTGTCAGTGTGCACTTCTTGGCGCATATATATATATATATATATATATATATATATATATATATATATGGGCTGTATACCCAGGTGGGGCATTCATTCCGTCCCTGCTCCAAACTTTGTCTCCATATCCCTCCTATGAATATTTTTTTGTTCCCTTTTAAGAAGGACTGAAGTATCTGCACTTTGGTGTCCTTTTTCTTGAGCTTCATGTGGTCTGTGGATTGTATCTTGGCTAATTCGAGCTTTTGGGCTAATATCCACTTATCAGTGAGTGCATACCATGTGTGTTATTTTGTGACTGGGTTACCTCACTCAGGATGATATTTTCCAGTTCCATCCATTTGCCTAAGAATTTCATGAAGTCATTGTTTTTGATAGCTGAGTAATATTCCATTGTGTAGATGTACCACATTTTCTGTATCCATTCCTCTGTGGAAGGGCATTCTGTTCTTTCCAGCTTCTGGTTATTATAAATAAGGCTGCTGTGAACATAGCTCTCACTCCTTCTAATGACCATTTGCTGCTAGAGATCATCATGGAGGAATAAAGCCTCATGAGCATCTCCTACCTACATCATCTGCCTATGGTCCTTGGCGAAGGGTGGGCGTATAAGATCCTAGCCTATGACTGGATATGACCGGCCTGGTTTTGCACAGGTCTTGTGTCAGTGATCACAACTGTGATGAAGACCCTGTAATTTGAAGCACAGCGATGTGTTTCAAAGACAGAATTCTGACTTTACTCCACTCCTGCCTTTGGGTCTTAGGCTCTCACCCCTTTTCTTCTGCACTGTTCCCTGGTCTCTGAGAGAGTGAGGAAGAAGCTCCATTTATGGGCGATCATTCAATAGTTGTTTTCTCACATTGAGTAATCACTCAATCAATGGGTCTCTGTACTTACAGTTGCCCCCTGCAGCTTTTTCTCACCAAAACTAATAGTAGCACTAACCTGTGGGTAGAAGCATAATTATTTAAATGGAAATTTGATAGTCATATCATGTCCACTTAGAAAACAAACCTGGGAGCTTCCCTACTTGAAACCATGAGTGTCCCAGCCACAGATTTTTTGGACAGATTTATAGTACCAGATATGGATTACTTTGGAGTGGCTCTCAACTCTGATCAGAGTAGTTTGTTACCCCCATTACTGACCAACGAATGGGGACTTCTTCACTGGCCAGTTGGTAGAATAGCATGCAGGGTACATAACTGAATAAGACTTGACAACAGTTCTCCACCTGCTGTCTGCAGAGCATCCTTCGGCACTGCCAGAGCTAGACAGCCAGTGGGGGGTTTCTCTGTCAGTTCCAGCCTCATTTCTCTGCGTCTTATGACCATAAAACGTGTAGTGTCTTTAGGTTTTTTTTTTTTTTTTTTTTTTTTTTAGATTTATTCATTTATTATATATAAGTACACTGTAGCTTCTCCAGACACACCAGAAGAGGGCATCAGATCTCCTTACAGATGGTTGTGAGCCACCATGTGGTTGCTGGGAATTGAACTCAGGACCTCTGGAAGAGCAGTCGGTGCTCTTAACCGCTGAGCCATCTCTCCAGCCTGTGTAGTGTCTTTAGGAATAGAGTCTTATCACTTAGTTCTAGGAGCTGATCAGCAACCCTAGCAAAAGCCCTTGTTTGAAGGTGTTACTTGAATGAGAATGGTTCCCCCATAGGTTCATACTTGGTCCCCTTTGGAGGAACTGTTTGGGAAGGATTAGGAAATGGGGCCTTGTTGAAGGGAATGTGTAATTGGAAACAGGCTTTGAGGTTTCAAAAGGGCATACCATTTCCAGTCACCTTGTGCTTGTGATCCAGATGTAAGCTCTCAGCTAATACTTCAGTACCATGCCTGCCTGCTGCTGTGCTCCCTACCGTGACTCTACCCCTCTGGAACTGTAAGCCCAAAATTAAATACTTTCTTTTACAAATTGCCTGGGTCATGACATCTTATCACAACAATAGGAATTCCCAACTAAGTGGCTTCTTCCAAGCAACTGCTTATAGGAGACCCACTTTATTTCCTGCAATCCGTTGGTGTTTCCACTTAGCAGCCCACAATCTTTATAACTCTTGATGGCTAGTGCTAAAATGTTTTTGGTTTTATGGATGCCCTATAGTTTATCGATGAATCTTCTGGTTTGATTTTTGTTGCATTTTTTTTCCTTTGTTGTTGACACTGCTTTGCTTTGAGACAAGCTCTTGCTATGACCAGGTACTCACTGTATAGTCAAGGCTGATCTCAAATTGGATATGCTCCTGCATCAGCCCTCCCAAATACTACAGTTTGAAGTGTATGCCACCATACCAGCTGACTCTCACATTGGTTAACATTTAATTTTTACAATGAATATATTATTTACAATGGATATTTTTATGTTTGGTGCACTATTACTTCCTTAATAGACGGAGTTGTTTTGAGCTGTGGTAGAGGATGTCTAAATGTCGATCATGGGCTAGGATGGTGCATACTTGTAATCCTAGCACTCAGAAGGCTGAGACAGGAGGATTGGGAGTTCAAGGCTGTCTTGAAACACACAGAGGGGGTGGGGATAAATAGGAGGAACATTAGGCAGAAAAGAACTAGAGACCTTCAACCTTCTTGGATGAAGAAGAGAGCCAACTCCCACATAAGAGCTATGGCACCATCACCACCCCCTATTGCATCCACCCATCAACACACACCTCCTTCTTCTTCTCCTTCTCCTTTAGATTTATTTATTTTATGTAAGTACACTGTCGCTGTCTTCAGACACATCAGAAGGTGGCATCAAACCCCATTACAGATGGTTGTGAGTCACCACGCGGTTGCTGGGAATTGAACCCAGGTCCTCTGGAAGAGCAGTTAGTGTTCTGAACTGCTAAGCCATCTCTCCAGCCCCAACGCAGACTTCTAAAATAAATAAATGTAGCATAATTTTTGAAGATCATAGTAATTTTACTCTCAACCATGTCCTAGGTAGTTGGTATGTTTATTTTAAAATTCTTTTACATTTTAAGTGAAAAATGATATCTCACTCCTCTCTTAATTTCTAATACAGCTTACTATGTTTTCATATTAAGCCCCACCATGACTTTCTACACTTGGGAATTATCTATTTTATCTCAGTCTTCTGATTCCTTTGGAATATATATTTTGTTATTAGTCAATAAGTGCTTCTTTTAAAAAAATCCTATATCTTATTCTAAACGTACTTATGCTGTTACATTTTTAGTCATATCTTTAATCTATGCACATGTCTCCTTTAAAGTGTAAGTTAAAGATTCAAGCCCACCTTTCCTTTAATTTTCTAGTTAATATGGCCACACCCTTTAACACTCCATATTTTTTTTTCCTGCCAAGTTCTCGGTTGCATTATACTCAAGTTCCTGGTTTTTCTCCCCTGCCTCATCTTTTTTAGCCATGTGACTCTGGTGCCAAAACTCCCACGATTGCATCAGCTCGCAGCAGCAAACATTTATTCCTGTGTTTTGAGTTTCTGCGTCAGCTGAGAGACTACAGTGTTCTGGTGACAAACTGAACTTCCCTCTCTCTGGACAATTTTAGAACTACTGTGCCTTTCCCAGGCTGACAGCCACTGCCTTTGTCGTCTGCTGGGTGTCAGGAGGACAGAGAGATGGAATAGACTCCGTGACTCTCCCAATTCCCTTCCCCCCCCCTGCCTCTCCCCCCTCTTCCCCTCCTTTCCCCCCCCCCCCCCCCCGTTTTGAGATATGGTCTCACATAGTAGCCCAGGCTAGTCAAGAACTCGTGGCAATCTTCCTCCTGCCCCAGTGTTTTCATCGTGGCCACCCCTTCATCCCTGACCTCCATCTTGGCGCATCTCTTAAGCCTCAACTGAACACACGCCCCTTGCTTTCCTCATTATATTGGTCTGAGTAAATCACGTGACCAGCCCTGAATGGATGAGGATGGAAAAGCGTCACCCCCCACCCCACAGAAGAGAGGACTTAAGCGGAGAACTAAACAAATAAGCTGTCCATCACACAGAGCTGTTTACCTTTTCTTCCCCCAGTGTGTCAGAACAGGATGACTGTGGGATTTCGGCAGCACAGACAGCAAATGTCACACACACTGCACCTGACCTTTAGTAATTTAGAAATTTATTTCTGCTTCCTAACAAAGACACATTATTATAGTTTTGCAAGATATAGCTATGGGGAAAGGCGGGTTTACTCCTGCCCCATTCCCGTGTAAAGAATGTTCCTAACTCTTCTCTACCCCTTGTCTCCAGATGACTTCTGGCTATGTAATAAACGCAGTTTTGATTATGTAACAGCTATGCACCTCTTTACTCACTGAGGAAAATATCATCTAGCCATACTTTTAGAATGATGAGTAATTTGGTCCACAGCCTTCTGTGAGGAGGCTGAACAGTGACTCTTAGAAATCATAAGAAATAATCAATATGTATCTGTGGGCTCCCAATGGGTAAAGCTATACTATTTCACTTTTCAAACTGAATATACTTAATAGGAGTGGCTAAAGAAAGCTAATATTCATATTAGGATAGTAATAATAGAAATGATGCTTACCAGAGTGGCAGTTACAGGCGAAGTTACCAAGTGACATAGAGACAATCCCCAGTGAATAGCGGCTTCACCTGCATTTTTTAGCTTACACCTCCTGTGGAAACTACTCTGACTTTTGAATTTCAATTTCTTTTCTGGTTACCAATATGTAACATGATGGCCACTTACAGTATCGGGTGGCAGTGGCGAGGCGCAGTTCCTGCTAGTCACACAATCATGAAGAAAGGTCACTGATATTCTACAGTGTGCTATGTTGGTAGGCTAGATGTGTTGATGCACTCTGAGCTTACTGTACTCTTAGCTCACCGTGGGTAACAGAGACATAGCCCCACTGTAACCTGAGGAACATCTGCATGGGCACGCACAGGAGCATAGAGACCAAAAGGACAAGGGGAAAATGGCTCGAGGCTGGGCTGGGTAGCATGGGCCTTTAGTCTCAGCACTAAGAGCCTGGTCTACAGAGAGAGTTCCAGGACAGCCAGGGCTACACAGAGAAACCCAGTCTTGAAAACCAAACCACCACAACAACAACAACACCACCAACAACAACAACAACAAAATGACTTCAGGAGGACGAGCAGAATGACATGTGTCTGTATTCCCAGAGCTGTAGATGACAATACGGGGCATAAGTTCGAGTCCAGAAAGACCTAGGAGGAGGAACTGGGGCCAGAGGCACCTGAGGGTCCATCAAACAGTCCACAGTGTTCTTTTTTTTTTTTTTTTTTTTTTTTTTTTAGGGCTGGGGACCGAACCCAGGACCTTGCGCCCTTCTAGGCAAGCGCCTACCACTGAGCCAAATCCCCAACCCTGTACAGTGTTCTTAAAACAAATGATTTTTATTGTTTTGTGGGTGATCTTATATAGCCAAGGATGGTTTCTTCTTTTTTCTTCCCATGCATTATTTACATATTCATTTGAAAATCATTTCTTGTTTACATTTTAAAGGATGGGGAAAATTGGTGGTAGTTCAAAGAATAAGAAGAGTAACAAAAAAGCAAGTTAATCAAATTTGACATTATTCAATTTTAAAAGCTAGGGTGTGTGGGAGTGAGGGTTTAAGAGATAATGTCTGTTTTCAAAAATATATAACATAACCTGTCAATGAAATTGGCCAATTCGCACTGTTTTGGTAGAAACAAAAAAAAATGCTGTATTTTAATTTTATTTAATCACCTGCCTCTGGCTCAGTGAAATATATGTGTACACTCGACCAGTTCACCAAAGTTAGTCTTTTCCCAACTGTGAAAGAAAGCAGTGCTTTTGAAGATTAGTAACGGGTCAATTAATCCCCTCAGAACTTTTAAACGCCACCTTCATAAGCCACACGTGCAATTTGCTCTGGTTCCACATGTGCTCAAGAGCAAACCAGCTTTAACTTCCCTCTGCTTTCCCAATCTCTACCTGAGGAAGCGGCCTCTGTGGTTTTAAAGAGTTCCGGTACGTTCTACATTTGATTTTTTACTGTGTTATTCCAACTACTGACAATTGCATTATTACAAGAGAATTATAATTACTAAGCTTCCAGAAGCAACTATTTCTCCCCAAAAGAAATCAGCATACCCCTTTAATCCCAGAGCTCAGGAGACAGAGGCTAGCAAGTTCTAGGACAGCCAGGGATACACAGAGAAAGCCTGTTTCAAATAAACAAACAGCACCAACCAAAACCAGACCAAAACAAACGCTCTCAAATTCTTATAAACTAATAGCACTCTTTGTCTAATTGTTTCATGTTGAAAAATATATGATTGAGTTCATATTTTTCTTTATGTACATAACAAATCTCAAGAGATATTATTAAATATGTGTTCTGATTCTTCCTCTGTTCTCCTTCTCTTCCTCTCTTAGTGTTGGGGTTCATACCTAGTGCCTCATGCATGCTGGGCAAGCACTGTATCACTAAACTAGTCACAGCCCTAACACGCCCCTCCATCAACTGTTTCAGAGACAGACTCACCGTGTGGATCCAGCTGGCCTGGAACTCTCTATAGAAACCAGACCAGCCTCACACTCACAGAGATCCCCCTGCCTCTGCCTCCTGATTGTTGGGGATCGAAGTCGTGCACCACTTAACTTGGCCTTACTACTCATTTGTTATGTGTTTACTTCACAGAAGATACTCGCTGCTGAGTCTGAATCTCATTCCTACTTTAACTCAAATCTGAGAGCCGCAAGTGAGAGTGGCATTGCTTAATTCTCCTCACGCTTTCCTTTCACATGGGCATGCCTACAATATGAAACTTAGCTATATCATTTCTTGTCTGTATTTTATCGTGAGAAACACATTAAATTATGAAGATGAAGGAGGAGGAGGATGAAGAGGATGGGGAGGAGGAGGAAGAGGAGAAAGAGGAGGAGGAGAAATAACAATTTGTCAAGAGAAAATTACCTTCCAAAGACAACCGTTGTACAGGCTTAGACTTGGTTGTTTCTTGTAAACCCTCACTGTATTCCAGGTGCACGTTTTGATCTCCGTTGCAAACCTTCTGAAGACCTAGCATAAATCCACCACGGTTTTCTCTGAAGCCACTCTTAACAGAGATCTTCCTTGAAAGCAGTGAGACTCTCTTCTTGTTAAGTATTTTAGATGCCTGAATGAGGGACTATATTTAAGGCTGTTTCAAAGCCTACTTTAAGCTGATTTTGTTTTGCTTTTATTTCTTGTTTGTTTGGGAGGTGTGATGGTTTGTATATGCTTGGCCCAGGGAGTGGCACTATTAGAAGGTGTGGCCTTGTTGGAGGAAGTGTGTCACTGTGGGGGTGGGCTTGGAGACCCTCCTCCTAGCTGCCGGAGGATGCTCAGTGTGTTTCTGGCTTCCTTTGGGTGAAGATGTGAACCGTGCCTATCTGGATGCGGCCATGCTCCCACCTTGATGATAATGGACTGAACCTCTGAACCTGTAAGCCAGCCCCAATTAAATGCTGTCCTTTATAAAACTTGCATTGGTCATGGTGTCTGTTCACAGCAATAAGACCCTAACTAGGACAGGAGGTCTGAGGACTGAACCCGGGGTGCTCTTCCACCGAGCTAAATCTCCAACTCCCTTAAGCTGACTTCTAATGAAGACTACAAAGAATATATCTAGGCCTCACCTGTATCACATAGCTACCACTCAACCCTATGGGCTCAACAGAAGAAGTTCAGTTAATCAATTCATAAAGCAAATTCTAAATGAAAAGTATAACTATTATGTGAAATCAAACCTAATGACGGTTGATTATTCAAAATCAGAAATAGCCATTCATTTTCCTCAGAGAAGTTTTATAGGAATAGAGAAATGGTTCAGTGGTTAAGAATACTTCCTGATAGTCTAGAGAACCTTAGTCATGTCCATCTGGTGACTCACAGCTGCCTGTAACTCATTACATCCTCTTCTAGTCTTCCAGGGCACCTCCTCTCCCTCTCCTCTCTCTCCTCCCCTCCTCTCCTCTCTCTCCTCTCCTCTCCTCCCCTCCTCCCCTCCCTCCCCCTCCCCTCCCCTCCCCTCTCCTCTCTCCCCCCCCCCCTTCCCTCTCTCTCTCTCCCTTCCTCTCTCCCCTCCCCTCCCCTCCCCTCTCCTGTCCTCTCCCTTTCCCTCTACTCTCTTTCCCTCCCTTCTCTTCTTCCCCTCCCATCTCCTGCCCCCTCTCTTCTTCCCTCCCCTCCTTCCTCTCTCCTAAGCTCCTCTCTCCTCCCCTCTCCTCTCCTCTCCTCCCCTCCCTTCCCCTCCCCCTCCCCTCCCCTCCTCTCCCCTCCCCTCCCTCCCCCCCCTCTCCCTCTCCCTCTCCCTCCCCCTCCCCCCCCTCCCCCCCCCTCCTCTCCCCTCTCCTCCCCTCCTCTGCTCTCTTTTCCTCTGCTCTTTTCTCCTTCCCTTCTCTCACCTTCCCTCCCCTCCTGTTCCCTCCCTTCCCCTCTCCCCTCTCTATTCTTTCCTCTTTCTGATCTCAAAAGTTCTCTCTATAAAGACTTGGCTGTCCTGGAACTCACTATGAATACCAGGCTAACCTCAATGCCTACTCTGTCTCCCAAATGCTGAGATTCTTTTCATATACCACTTTGTCAGAATTTTTTCAAGTTCTCTCTGCCTGTTCTTTCTCTGTCTCTCTGTCTCTGTCTCTCTCTCTGTCTCTGTCTCTCTGTCTCTGTCTGTCTCTGTCTCTGTCTGTCTCTGTCTCTGTCTGTCTCTCTCTCTGTCTGTCTCTGTCTCTCTGTGTGTGTGTGTGTATGTGTGTGTGTGCGTGTAATTTTGCTACTATTTATGAATTGTAATATAAATATCTGTGTTTTCCAATGGGCTTAGGAGACCTCTGTGAAAGGTTCAGTTTGATCACCCCCAAAGTGGTTGCAACCCACAGGTTGGGAACCATTGCTCCACATCAAATCTTTTTATATATATATATATATATATATATATATATATATATATATATATATATATATAAAAGCAAACCAAAACAAAACATTTTGAGGCCTTAGAGAGATAGCTCAGTGGCTAAGAGCTCTGGCAACTCTTAAGAGGACCTGGGTTTGACACACACTGTGACTCATAGCCATCTGTTAAGGCCAGTCCAGGGGGATACACCACTCTGTTCTGCTCTCTGTGGGCAATTCACGCCCATAGTCTGTAGTCACACATGCAGGCAAAACATCCATACACATACATTTTTATAAAAAAATTTATTTTGTAATAAAACACATAGAAAATAAAACCAGACTTATGCACTTATGTCTAAAAGCATCCCAAGGAAAATACTAGGCAGATCATTAACAACCTCAAAGCAGAAAAACACCAGAATAGTGTAAGGAGCTTTTAAAGATTTTTTTAAATTTAATTTTATGCATGTGCTAACTTGCATACACACACACACACACACACACACACACACACAATGCTCATGCCTGGTCCTTGGAGAGGTCAAGAGAAGATACAAGATCCAATGGAACTGGAGATAAAAATGGCGGTGAGGTACCATATAGGAAAGAAATCAGGGTTCTTTGTAAGAACAGCAAGAGGTCTTAATTCTAAAGGTCGTTTCTCTAGCCCCAGGTTGTGTTTTTTGTTTGTTTGTTTGTTTGTTTGTTTTTGGTTCTTTTTTTCGGAGCTGGGTACGGAACCCACGGCCTTGCGCTTCCTAGGCAAGCGCTCTACCACTGAGCTAAATCCCCAACCCCGTTTGTTTGTTTTTTACTTCTTCATGTTATTTTCCTTAGTTCCATGTTCTTTTAATTCCCATTTTATTCCAAAAAGTTCTATCTTTGTAGCTAATAGAAATTGGAGGCATTGTGGCAGACCAAGTAGTCAAACACGCCAATGTATAAAAGTCTAAGAGCTCTGACTTTGGTCTTAATCATCGTTGGGTGCAGAGTCCTCTCCTAGGGTTTTGCTTTCTCATCTCTCACCACCTCCATGTTGCCAGGCGGCCATCTTTATCCAGTACCAGCATGGGAAGAGGCTTTGTAAGAATTCCAGCTTCCGTTCAAATGGAGTTCAGAGTTTTAAAGATCTGATGGGCTAATCTGAGAGGCAAGGTAACCTTGAAATGACTTCCCTTAAACTAAACTAATATGGATTATTTAGTTACCTCGGTATTTATTTGCGGGTTTTCCTCAGTGTACAGACAGATATATATCTATTATGAGATTGCTGTTCATTATAACTTACTACGTAGAGATGCTAATCCGGGGAAGTATGTGGCCAAAATTCCCATGCTTAGAGATAGCGTTAGGATTATAACAGAGTAAAAGGCCACCTAAGCTTTTTAGAACATCTGAACCCCTGGAAATCACAGTGTTGTCACAAGAGGCATGGGTGGCCTCCGTGAGACAGTACAGAGTTAATGTAACCCCGTTTCTGACTCTCCATGCGCCTTTCTAAAGTTGATGACTTGGAAGGTAGCATTTTTTTTTTTTTTAAAGCTAACAGAATAAAAGAGGTGTATATATTTGCATTTATCTGGATGGTCTCAGTTCTCTGAAACTATGAAGTCGTCTGTCTATATTTGACAGCAGTCCTTTGTTTTTGTTTTAAGTCTGATCACGGTGATTTAATTCTTGTGTTTGGTGGATGGGTTGCGATGCCATTTCTGACTTTGTTTCCACTAAAGATGCTCATTGTGCTTAAAATTCAAGTCATGTACCTAAGGATCGCATCTAGCACACTTGGTTGTGGACGCATTATCTACCGTAATTAAAGGATGCAGATTTTCACTTTCTTCAACTGCAAAGGAGGAGACATATTCTGTGTTCCATCTGAACCTTGGCCTACTTTTCTTTCTTCGGACTATGGTGCTCAATTTCCTTGGTTAAGTGAACTTTTAGCAACCGATCAAGCCACCAAAGTAGGTGTCCCTCAAGATGAGATGTCCTTTAAAGACTGTGGGTTATCCTATGCGTCACTTTTTATTGGGACGGACTCATGGCTGTGTTCTATCTCCACTATATTGAGCGTGTCTTTCATGATCTCGTTTTTTAACAACGTCGTGAGAGCAGGTGCTTCTCCACCGTAGGCCTTCTAATTATTTGAGGTGGGTCTTCATTTCTTTAAAATAGCTGCTAGTCGAGTTTGAAAAGCAGCTACTGTGTAAGCAGCCTGACTTAAACTGACAAAATGCAAGAAAATTCTGGATCCATAATTCACCTTCCACCCCTTGACCTCACAAACCGCCATATTAGCGTGATCACACCAAAATACCAGCTTGTGTTTACTGTTGCAATCCTCCTGATGGCGGACGGGCGCGTGTACTCGAGCACTCGCTCTGTGTGCACTCAATAGGATCACGATCCGGAGAGCTGAAAATGTAAACACAAGCTGGTATTATGGTGTGACTGGCGGTTTGTGGTTCTTTGTTTGAATACTTAAAAAATGGGCACCCTGGCAAGAACAAAAGAGGCAGAAAGCAGAACTGCTCTTAAATGGCTTCTCTCCTCTTTGTCCCTCCTCAGGTAGACCCAAAATAACATATTCGTTTCACGGGGTACCAGGAACCATGTGTTTTTGCCTAGTTGGCTACACTTCAACGCAACAGTTTTGTTTTCAAATGCAGGCCGTTAGTACTGTGCGTTTGGTAGCTTTAAGTGATGTTCTGAGTACCCTCCAACACTGTACCTCTCTGATTATTATTTACATCGAAATCTTCCATGTTGTAAATTTATCCCAGTGTTTTATGTTTAATCAAAAACTCAAACACTGTACTTGTCTTTAAAAAAAAAAAACAAAACAAAACCCCAAAACCTTCAGGTTAACAATGGTTCATTTGCCCCAAGAGTGTGGGATCCAACATCACATACTTAGCCATCACAGATCTCACTTAGGCAATTTTGCGTTGAATTAAAAAAAAGAAGTCGACCACAAGAGAAAATGCAAAGGATTTAAAAACTGAACCATAAGTTTTATTTTACCACAGTATCTGGTTGCATAGTTGGCCCATCTGTTTCCTGTGTAGCTTTTGCCATTTCTCCAATTTAATACTAAATACTTTTCATCATTGGCCTCCCCATGGCAAACTTTAATTCTGAAATTGATGTATACTGTGTTGGAGTGATGGGTGAAGCATTTCAGGGGGGGGGGAATAAGATCTAACGAGAGATGTTTGAAAAAAATATTTTCTGAAAAATATCAACACGACATAATATGTTTGACCTGGTGGCAAATGGCATTGTCATGCTTTTTAAAGGACAAAAAAAAAAAAAAAAAAAAAAAAAACTCCCTTTGGAATTAAGTATACCATTGATTCCAAAACCAATAACCAAAGGAACAGTGAACAGTTTGGCAGATCTCTTTTCTTAAATAAAAGTTACAAATTGATTTTACACCTATTGAAACAACCATTCGCCACTGTAAACCTATTTCTGACAACTGTTTCTCTTAGAATTGAATAAGTAATTGAAACATAAAAGTGATTTTCTCGATACAGTTGGAAAGCGGTTAGTATAAAGACATAAATACAATCAAACTGTGGTCATGGTCACGGACAGTTTTTATGTAGACTTAATAAAAGAATAAGAGAGATCCTCGCTTGGAATGTTTTAATGAAATGCCACTCAACCTGAAACAAGTGGTTTGGAAGTGTTGTCAGTCACTTTAGACCAAAAAGAAATACCAAGAAATAGCTCTTAAGATACCAAATAATTTGCACAAAAATGTTACACAATAGCACCTCACCTTCCAACATGCTGACGGTTTCCTTTCTTTTTTTGAAATGTACTATACTTGGTCACTTCACCAACCAGCCCGACCTGACTGGCTGTGACCATCTTGGATCTTCTCTTCCCATGTGAGATCTCTTGTCAGGACAGCGCATGAGCACTTCCCAATTTATAAGAAAGGAGCCACGTCCATGTGCATCAATACTGACAAGACCCAGGTCTTCTCCTTTCACTTGAGATAGGCTTGGGCCCAGTTGAACAGTAAACAAAAGCATGAATCCGTTTCCTCAAAGAGTGAGTTCGTCCTTACTTTATACGTATGTGACAAGAACAGGCGTGTGGAAGGTGTTTTGGGAACTCGATTATCTATAGTACTGCTGACTATACGAATACCTAATGTACAAAGAACGGACATGCTCACACGTTTCAGCCCCAGTACCATCTAAACTCATCTTCCAAGGTCTATGCCATGTTCTCAAGAACAGCCTTAAGGTTGCAGAAATTCTTAGCTGTGAACACTGGCTTTTAGTTTTAGAGGATTTTTCTAAAAACAATCTTCTGTTTCAGCACACAACTGTGATTTTACAAATGCTTCGGAATTATCTATGAATCTACAGACAGCCTATTCATCCTTAGGTTTTTCCATGGGTTTAGCCGCATCCTGCTATTAGCACTTTTCTTAACTATTTCTCCCTTGGTTGTTACTGTTATTTGTTTGTTTTTGTTTTGCTTTGTTTTGTTAGCAAACGAATATAAAGTTGTCCTTTTAAAACTCAAAGACCTTTGGCAACTTTTCTTTTTCCTGGAAAGCACCTAAGAAAAGCACAACGAAAGTATCGTTTCTGTTTTATGTTACTTATGCTTTGAAACAGGGTGGTACTCCAGGTTCCTAGCAGACCTGGAGCTTTCTCTATAGACCAGGATGATCTTGAACTCACCAGAGATCAGCTTGCCTCTGCCCCGTGAGTCCTGCGACCAAAAGCGCGGGGAACTAAAGCTGCGGCATTGGCCCAATGCTGCTTCCCTAACAGTGAGGACTGTCCTCAAGGTTCTAGAGTTGGAAGCTGATAGTGAGCGGACGGCAGTGGAAACGTTTAAAACAACAAATCTCGTGCGCGATGTGTGTTTTGTCACGATAAAAGAAATAATGATTAGTTTAGATAAGACATCTGGGACCTGATTTAAGAAGCTACTCGCCCCTCAAAGAGAGCATGCTTACCGCAGAAAGGGTGCAAGCATCATATACGGCTGAGAAAGCAGGAAGACCAAGCTTTCCTTCCAACTCACTGGACCCAATGCTTGACTGGCACTTGCTGCAGGAATTCATTCAAGGACCAATTATCAAAGAAGTCACAAAAGACAACATTAAAGTTAGATACAATCAATTCCCCACACCTACCCCAGTCCTCTTTGCTTTTTCTAACCGGGCCTCTTTTTCTCCAGGTTGCTTTTTTTTTTTTTTTTTTAAAGTCCATAGGCATGAGCATGTAATTTATCTCTGACTATTGGTAAAAATGGAAAGGAAAGAGGGACCGAAAATAGCACTGCCTTACACACTAATGAATTTTAAGTAGTTGGATTTTTAAAAGTAAACTCTAAGTCATACTTTGGGGCCTACTTTCCCACTTTTTTAATAGCTTTCTAAAAAAGCTCCAACCTTGAGATGCATGCAATTAGAAGCATGCAACAGTGAGGCTGGGCTTAGTCACAGGACTATTTCAATGCAAGCTGCTTCTATTTTTGGTGTCCTACAGAGAAACAGAATCAGAATGTTCTAACCTCTGCTCATTCTGTAGGTGAGAATATTAAAGTGACTGGAAAAACTAGGGAAAGTCAGTTCTTCCCTGTGTTTTAGTTCCCGGGTGATTATTCTACTATGATGTAGACATCGTAAAGCAGTAGGATGTACAACTAATTTTACACTCGTAACCTCATTCACATCCTCCTCTTCAGGGTGCCACGGATGGGGCCTACCTGGAGCATCAGGTCATGGTGTCCTCACACTGTCATCTCAGCTTGCTGTGTCCTATCTCCATTAGTCTTAAGGCTCTCTAATATTTATTATAGCCCTGATACATAAAGTTAAGAAATCTCAGAACCGGATGAATTCAAGCACCCATCTGATGCCTGAACGCCCTTAAGAACGCATGCATCCCGGCGTCACTAATCACTGTGATTATCGCTAGAGCATATATAGTTAGGAATAAGAAAGCTAATAAGCCAGGAATAAATTACTACTTAC
Source organism: Rattus rattus (assembly GCF_011064425.1). Taxonomy (NCBI): domain Eukaryota; kingdom Metazoa; phylum Chordata; class Mammalia; order Rodentia; family Muridae; genus Rattus; species Rattus rattus. The sequence goes on from NC_046158.1 coordinate 39,328,760, forward strand.
TTTTTTTTTCTGTGAAAGACTTATAAAACTGGGGATTGAATTAATTAACCTATATAAACATGCCTAGTAGGGTGCTGGAAATGTAGAGTGCACTCGAGATGGTTACATTTAAATCCACTTATATCATGCTCTGTAAAATGAATTTATAATTCTAGCTAGTTTATATAAAAGACTCATAATCCTGGTTATTTTATTTACAAGCTGTAAGCTTAGGTTGAGCAGCTTTCGAGCTATTCTCACGTAAGTCCCAGGATTAAGTCTCTTGTTACTTGCTGTTTTCCCTGGTCACGTGCTCATGTTCTGTCTCCTCTCATGGCGGCCTCCTCCACCTCCGTCATCTTCCTTCCCTCCAACGTTAACCCACCTTTCTCCTTCTACCACCCAATCACAGGCTCTAGCTTTATTGACCAGTTAAATTGGAAGGCAAGGTCCACACAGCGTCACTAGGTGTATGTGAGGTATCTGCTCGTCAGGGGCAGCCCAGATCTTAAGAGCTAGTATTTAGCCTTAGAGTACAAGTAGCATCACACAGAACTACCACACACTCTTGTTCACATGAAGAGTTTGACTCTTTGTTGCCATTATGTTAAAGTTGAGGTAGCTGAAGCGTCACTGGTCTAATATCATCATGTAGAAACAATTCACGACTTTTTAAATGAAGAGAAAAAAAGGATGATACTTCTGTCATAGGCTAGGTTCCTGTGGTGTTAGGGCTTTGGCTATGCCAAAATGAGTTTGTGTGAATACTCACCTGTCCATTTAATTCCAACTCACTCTGTTCCATAAAGCACAGTCCCAAACTACAAACGTAGTGGGAAGTTCTAGAATCTTGTGGTAAGTTCCCATATATTGCCTTTACAAATCTAAGCTTCTTCAACTGCATTCATGCCTTTTGACTGGCTAGACACTAAGAAGTAGAAAAACAAAAACTATAAACGTTGACGTGGAAAGTATCCCATGTGTCTGTTTCATAATTTCGTAAATAGATAGAAAAAAGTAAAGTTGCACTCTGCTTGATACCACAGCCTTTGGGGCTATGTTTTCAAAGGTCCTTAAAGATTTTTTAATTCTATGGTATGACTATCATTAAAACAATCTGGCTATAAGCAGTTTTGTTGAAGACAAATTAATTCAGTTTATGAGTCCATGACCTAAAATTTTTTACAGTAATTAGCAGCTCTGGTTTACCTGAAAGATATAGTTATCAGGAGCGGGCAACTTAATATCAGCGCATTCTAATATCGATGTTATTTAAAGCCATATATTAACAGTCATAAGCATCTGTAGTGACAGAAGAGACATGCAGCAAAGGACGGGAAAACTGGAATAGAATTAATTGGTTTTGGTCTACCCACTTCAAATTAGAAATAGCAACAGAAAAAAAAATTAAACACTAAATGTATTCGTTAGGCAGGATCAGCAATCATGCTGCCCACACATGATCTGCAAGTAATTTGTAAATAAGAAAATTCATCACCTGGAGAATAATACACTCTAGTTTTATGGCCCCAAAGACTAGACAAGTAAAAGCCGCTAATGAATGCACTGCATAAACACAGGGGCAAAAAACTGTGCATTGGTGAGCAAGTGAGGATAACAAGGAGGCTCTTTTTTGTGCGTTGTTGTTGTTATTAAAGTAGACCAAAAGATGCACGGCACGCATCTGGAGATTTTCCTGAAGTGTTAGCACTGCTCAAAACAGGGTCGCTTAAAAGGCATAGGAAAGTGTTACTACAAGGTACGAAGGGTAAAAGTCAGTGTTTAGAATGAGTTAGCATTTTACCAAAGAGGATGGGTGTAAAAAAAAAAAAAACCTAAAACAGCTTCCTTGATTCTAATTAAACATTTCTAATTGTATATTAGAAAACCTTTCTAACAAATGATAATCTGAAACAATTTTTAGATTATCATCCTCAGATATAAAGCGATTGCCCAACACATCATTTATTGAGAAAGTAAATATTAAATGATAGTTTAAGTATTGTTCTACTTTGGACAAATCTTTGATGTGGAAAACTACATTTTCTCTTGTAGACTGTGGCTGTATAACACACTTTAAATCTGAATTCAAGGGAATGCACTCTGCACTCAGCTCTACGCCATTCAATTGCGAATTAGCTTTTCAGTGCCAGCTAAGAATTCAGAAGTAAAGGGTAGATTCCATTGGACAACTTATTTTAAATACAGAGGTTCATCTTCCTGGCTTGAGAAGGGGACTATATAGCCCATTTTACAAAGAACTAGTAATTCTTTAGGTTTTTATATTTGAGTGTGTGTGTGTGTGTGTGTGTGTGTGTGTGTGTGTGTGTGTGTGTGTGTGTGTGTCTGTGTTCTTGTTCAAACATGCTATTGTCAGCGCTCTACCACTGAGTGGAATTTCCGGCCTTCTCTCTTTCAGATAAGGTCTTTCGCTGCAGCTTAGACTGATGGGAAGCTCAATAGATAGCTCACGTTGGCCTTAAACTTGCTACGTAGCCAAGGCCTTGACCTTAAACTTCTGACCTGCTTCCACATCCCAAATGTTGGTATCAGGGACATTCATTTCCAATCCTAACTCATGAGACACTGCATATCCAAACGTTAGTCCTTCGTGAGGCAAAAATGACTTTTCTGATTATTTACCGTTAACTAAATTTATTTGTTAGATACATGTTCCAGGAAGTTAATGAGATGGAAAGAAAAAAAAAAAAACCACTGTGATGGTTTACATATGCTTGGCCCAGGGAATGGCACTATTAGGAGGTGTGGCCTTGTTGGAGGAAGTGTGTCACTGTGGGGTGGTCTTGGAGAGCCTCCTCCTAGCTGCCTGAGGATGCTCAGTCTGTTCCTGGCTTCCTTCAGGTGATGTAGAACTCAGCTCCTCCTGCACCATGCCTGCCTGGATGCTGCCGTGCTTCCGCCTTGATGATTATTGACTGAACCTCTGAACCTGTAAGCCAGCCTCAACTAAATGTTGTCCTTTATAAAACTTACATTGGTCATGGTGTCTGTTCACAGCAATAAGACCCTAACTAAGACAATCACCTTTACTTATATTCTAAGTGATTTGTTAACATTTGATAAACAACATTTAGTTAATAAGTAGGAAAAGTAAACTTAATAGGAAAAATAATTTAAAAGGCACCCTACACCTATAATTTTTGTTTTCAAAAGTCAGGAAAGGGTTTCCTTGCTTTTTGTGGTGCTTTGTGACAGTTTACAAGAAAACAAGCATCTTGAACATCCTCAACCATTTCTACATTGGCATGTATTCTTCTTGTCCCCACCAACATTGTGGCTGAAGAGGCAGTGTGTAAGTCAGGTAGAAGGAGACAGGTGGGCGTTGGACGGAAGCCTTGTTTTGCCAATGTTTAGTCTGTACCTGCAAACTCTGGGCCAGAGCCTTGTGTACCATATAGGATACATAATAATAGCTGTGTGAGTCCATACACAGCACTGCATGGCTGTGCTAAGTATCTGCTTAACCTTGGTTCCTACATCTTTTGGCCCTTTTAACAGCTCAAATTTTTTTAAAAAAGGATAGTTTATAGTTGAGAGGAGGGGAGAAAGAACAAAAGAAATAAAAAAGAGGGGAGAAGGAAGGAAGGAAGGAAGGAAGGAAGGAAGGAAGGAAGGAAGGAAGGAGAAGAAAAGAAAAATACTACTGGAGGCAAATATCTTAAATGGGATATGATTCGACAACGGAGGATTTAAGATGTTTTGAGCAAGGTCTAAAAGCCTAGTGACAGATATAAAATGACAAAGAGAAAGCAAGGCTACATGCTAGCCAGGAGCACGAAACTGGAAGAAACATGCAATATTGATGTAGAAGCCAAGGTAGAGAGTAAGAAAAAAATAACATGAGAATGGCATTAAGGTTATATAAGGAATCATCTCTAAAAGATGTATGCTACATGATAGGTAGCAGGAAACTACTGCATTTGGGGAGGGGGGGGATACCCAGGATAGCTGATTTCTTACCTTATTTTGTCATTAAACTGACTCTATTAACACGGTGACATCAGTTTTTCCAAGAAAATAAAAGTCAAAGGCTTAAGTTCTTCTTGTCTGTGTAAATAACCAGAGAACATGAAGGAAAAGCTAACAATTTCTTTGTTTATTCTTTTTCTAGACACATGGTTCAATATCTGTTCACTGTTTTCCCTCACTCCACTCACTCTTTCTAATTAAAATTTATATATAAAATGATGCCCATCTTCAAACCTATTAGTCATTCTACTTAAATAAGGTCCTACGCATTGAAAAATAACAAAACAGGAGAGAAAAACCTATGTTTTATAAGATTTTTGTGAGTTGAAGGCTTCCTGTTAGCACAAATTGTTTCCCATCTTGCTGGACTCCCCTAAGCTTGCCCACATCTCTTAAAAGTCCTCATTAAAATGTCTTCCAGTGGCATCTTTTGAATATATGTGTCTTCTGCTGGGATGCTGACTGATATAAGGCCTCTACTCAGAGTTCTAAGAAGAATTTTATTTAAAAAAGAAGCTATCCTAAGCGAGAGGGAATAGGTATATTATTTATACAAAATTATGTATGTGGCATATTTTACTTTTCACACTCTGAAGTGTTTGAAACTCCTGCATTCAAAATGAACATAAATTTATTTATAACTTTTTTTTTCCTTGAGACAAGATTTCACTATGTTGATCAAGATAGCCTCAAACTTCTGTATTCAAATGATCTTCTTGTCTGAACTGCCTCACAGCTGAGACTCAGGGCTTGTCTCCAGGTATTGTTATAATAGTTTCTTATAAAACTGTTATTCTGATGACATAGTATTAAAATGAATAAAAATCTACCCTCTGCCTTTCTCCCCACCTGTAATGTAAATTCATAAGAGAATATTATTTATTGGATATAGAGCTGTGCTTGAAGAAAAATATTGGGAAAATCTTAATATGCTACAGGAGGGCATTCTTAGCCATAATGATAAAACTGTAAAGTCAAAGAATTTCTCCCTTCCAGAAGAAATCTGTGTCATAATCCCAAGAATTTGAATAAATTGCCTCTTATTAATTGCAAAGGGGAATTTCCAAATATAGCTGAGTTTTGGTACTTGAGCTAAAACTGTCCTGGATTCTGTGAGAGGAAGGAGGCTGGAGAGACTGTGAGGTGATAAAGAAACACATGGGAAGGATATAGCCACAGCCCAAGGTTGCTGGCCACCTCAGAGGAATAGGCTGTTTCCTGGAGCCTTCAGAGGGAATTCATCCTTACAATTCCTTAATTTTATCCCAAAGACATTAGCACATTTGGACATTAGCACTCTTAATAAGAGAATAAATGTTTGGGGTTTTTAGTCACTTTGTGGAAATTTATTAAAGCAGCAATGAGAAACTAGTACAGATGCCAAGGCAATAAAGGGGGTTATCAGACAAGAACACGAACCAAATAGGATGGGAAATAGAATTCAACTCTGTTATTGAAATAAGAGACCTAAACCGAACTCCTTCAAAGACAGGAGCAGGAAGAACTGGAGCCATGACTTAAAATGGGGAAACTGAATTGCTACCCTTCCCGAATTTACACAGGTAGAGTGGAGCAGACAACGTGAAGAAAAGGAGCTAGGAGAAATGTAAGATCAGCTGGGCATGGTGGCTACTCCTTTAATACCAGCACATGGGGAGCAGAGACAGGCAGATTCTATGAGTTTGAGGCAACACTGGTCTACAAAATGAGCTTCCTGTCTTGAAGTAAAAAAGAAAAAAAGAAATGTAAAGCTAGGATTCAAGAAGAGAAATGGTGAACAAAATGATAGTTACGATAAAATTAAGAATTTTAGATGCCGGGCTGGAGAGATGGCTTAGTGGTTAAGAGCACTGACTGCTCTTCCAGAGGTTCTGAGTTCAAATCCCAGCAACCACATGGTGGCTCACAACCATCTGTAATGAGATCTGATGCCCTCTTCTGGTGTGTCTGAAGACAGCTACAGTGTACTTATATATAAGAAATAAATCTTTACAAAAAAAAAAAAAAAAGAATTTTAGATGCCTCGGTGGTTAAGAGCACTGGCTGTTCTTCCAGAGGACCTGGGTTCAGTTCTCAGCACCCACATGGCAGCTCACAACTATATGTAATTTCAGTTCCAGAAGATCTGACCCTCTCTTCAGGCCTGTGTGTGTAGGCACTATAAGCTAAACATCTACACACATAAAAATAAAATATTTTAATCATATTTTTAAAAATTTAAAGTTTAGAATTGGAAGGATGAAACTATCAAAATACAAAGATGAGATTAACAACTTCCTACTGGGCCTCCACAAGTCTGTATCAGATGGTGTCTTGGAGCCGAAAGAAGAGGACACGTTCCCCTATCCCTAATCTAGACGCTACCTCCTGTTGCAGCAAAAATAAAAACCTGGGGTGGGGGCTGGGGGGACGGTTCCTGAGAGTACCCTGGCGGTCTCCCTTCCTTGTTAGTTCTAATTCCAACAGACCATTGGAACTATTGCTAATTCATCTCAGATTAGTATCTCTCCTGGTGGCTCTCTGTAAGCTGCAAACACTCTGGTTCCAGCTAACAGGTAAAATCGGGGCTCTAGAAGTCCAGCAGCGGCTGACCTATCGTGGCTCCCTGACATGGACTCTGCCCATACTCCTGGAAACCACCCCCCTGGTAGTTAAAATATAAACTCCCAACTACCCGGTGAAATCAAGACTCAACAAACTGTAACCCAACAATCAGATTTATATGTTAAATTCTCAATCCACAATACATCCACACAATAAACTTACAACCAATTGATAAGGATATAAACCACCTAGATAAGATAAATTTGTCTTCAGGCAATTCAAGACCACCCGGATCTGGGTCATCCTTCCCCATCTCCATCTTGATTCTTCTCTTCTCCTTTTCTCCTGCCTTACAAAAGCTTTGTCCCCACCTTATTTTTTTTTACTGTCCAATCATGGCCGTTACCTAACTTGTCTGCCTTCAGCTGCATAATGAACAACCTACAATCTCCAACTGATAAGCACTGGCAAATGAAAATTTAGTTCCCTCTGGGGAAGTCTCACTGGGAAAGCAAATTGAGGGTGGGTTGCATTCCCAGCAGTAGAGGACCAACAGAAAATCTCAACAACATTTTCAGGGGTCCCTTGTCTTTTGATGTCTTCTCAGAGCTCTTTTATTTTTATTATTTATGTACATTAGCACAATGCACTGATTCCATCTAAATTCCAAAGTATTGTTTCATATAGCGTCACCAGAGAAACAAGTCCAAAGTACTTACATTATGATTGGCATTAAAACACAAACAAGGCCTTTTTATTCTCATCTCATAAACTTATTTCATAACTAAGCATGGTGTATATACTTTTAATCCCACCACTCAGAAAGCAGAGACAGGCCAATCCCACATTTGAGGCTAGCCTGGTCTATAGACCAAGTTGTAGGACAGCTAGGGCTACACAGAGAACCTCCATCTCAAACACCACCACCACCACCACCAACAACAACAACAACAAAAGTTATTGCATGCAAATATGTGTGCCTCATTTAGAGTTGTATGTTAACATGATTTTAAAATAGAATTATAACATAATTGTTCTTATTAAGCATTAATGATTCAATTATGCTTTGAAACATAAAATAAAAGTTTTCTGTAAGAAAAGGTGATCTTTTCTTCCTTAAGTACTTTGTCAATTTTTTTTGTAGTATCAGAATTACTATTTTCAAACCTTTTCAATGAACTTTTGGCACTTATTTTAAAAGTTACCATCTATCTGCAATGGATTTTTTTTTGTCATTTCTGTGAGCAAATATTGACTTCTCTCCAGAAATGAGCCCATCAAGACCTGTATTTAGTAAATGATAAAAGTTGGCATTTATCTACAGAGGTTATGCTAAAAACTTCCTACATGACTTCATTTATTTATATATAACTATGTTGTTAATTTTATTATTTCAATTTCAAACATAAGAAAACACTTTTTACCCTTTGTGATGATCTGAATGAGAATGCCCCCATAAGCTTATATCTATGAAAGCTTGGACCCTAGTCGGTAGAACTTTTTAGTAAGGATTGGGAAGTGTGGCCTTGTTGGAGAAGGTATGTCATTGTGAGTGGGCTTTGAGACTTCAAAAGACTCCTATCAGTTCTAATGTGACCCCTCCATCCTGTGCTTGTGGACCAGAATGTGAATTCTTAGCTCATCCTGCTACCATGCCTTTGCTTGGCCATTGTAGGCGTCCAATTTTTCCAACCTATGTTAATAACAGTTCAACCTCTTCTCTAGTCCACCACCCACCAGAGGTAATAGAAAAGAAAGTTCTTAGGACATGGGAGAAGTAGACCTGTTTAGAAATAGTTTTTGGGGAGCAAATCCAATCTTCATTGTCAGGATATCAGCAGTTCAGCCCAGTAGCAAATCAGCAGCTGCAGTCCAGTCCTCTCAGTAGACACCACAAACAAACCAGCAAGGGCAGTTCAATCCAGAAGAAACTGCAAGGCTCGCCAATAGGCCCAAGGCAGTAGAAGAAGCCACAAAAAGACTGAGGAACCTCACAAGAAGTTCTTTGGTGAGTTTCTCTCAATGACATCACCACAAGTGGAGCTCAGCTACACAATGTAAAGTGAACCAATACAAGTAAGTGTGTTGTCAGCAGACAATAGCAAGGTGGAGCAAAGCAAACCAGTACTGGAGCTCCCACTGTATGTGGGGTCATATTTATATTTCTTCTGAACATCACGTGTTTGCTATAGCAAAACATCCTTTGACCCATGTCTGCTTCTGGGAAACAATCTTTCATGTGTCTGCTTTAGCACAGCATCTTTTACTGTGTGCCCTAGCAAAACATCATTTGACATATTCGACTTTCCAAAGAAACCAGAAGTTTCCACTTCAGGTCATCACGTATTCTAACCTGCTAAAATCACAAGCCCAATTAAATGTGTTCTTCTATAAATTACCTTGGTCATGGTATTTTGTCCTAGCGATGGAAAAGTAATTAAGACATGCCCTAAAGGTAAGAGATAGATTGGGATAGATTCAGAACTGTCCAGTACCACAGTCTTGCTCATGTTTGATAAAGTTTGAAGTCAGGTAATATAAATTTGCTTTTGCTATTGATTTAGTTATTCTAAGTACTACGTATTTCCATTTGATTCAGCTTGCCTGGAACTGATATCTCAGCACTGAGACTGGTTCAGCTACTTGGAAACTAATCTTTGCAAGTGTTTCTCCTGAGCCTATTAAACAGGAACAGACTTATGATTAATCTAGTGCTAATTATTCCTCACTCTTGAAGCATATCCTCTCCTTGGTGTTCTACTTGATGTTACCCATATGAGTCTCCACCCAAGCTTATGTTGGAGTATCCTTTCCTCCCCCAAAACCTTTCACTGGCTTCTTCCTCTTAGCCACACCCACACACAGTTGACCATTTTTCTGGATATTTGAGGGATCACTCTGCTCATCCTACGGTACCTCCGTAAAGCTCTCTCCTTCATGTGCAATGCCCTGAATGCTCTGCCCTGCAGTCTTGCCTGCCCAGGTTGTCTCTTCAACTCAGGTGGAGCTCTGATTTCTTCCTTTCCACGCTAAGGCATGGAACGTGTTTCTAGACGGCAAGCTGGGACAAGACAAGGAACAGTCCTCTGGCAGCTTGTTTTATACCTCTCAGGGACGTTGTTTGTTTGCTGTCCAATATCTTGATTTTCATTTTATTCCTTTTTATTCCAGATGGCAATTTCTTTTGTAATTAGCCATTAAACCGCAAACAAATTATGTGCATAAGTCCTAGATCATGCTTTAATACATCACCTTTGCCCCCCCTTTTCACATATGGTAGTGTTAGAAGGTGAGAGAATGATGTCACTGTGATCCTCACTACCTTGAATGTTAGCTTTTCATACGTGAAAGACAGAAACATTAGAATTTGTTTATGCCATTACCATTCGGTCTTTGCTAAAAACAAAGTTTGATAAAGTCACTAATGTACAAATCCATTCAGCCAAGCAAGTAGCTTAGTCAAATTCACGTGAATTGGCAGTAATGGAGTTGATTTTTGAAATCTGACCTGTCTTTCCTCAAAATCATTGTTCAATAGTTTTCCCAATTTGGGTTATGTATGTATGGTGGTTTGAATATGCTTGGTCCAGGGAGTGGCCCTATTAGGAGATGTGGCCTTATTGGGTCAGTGTGACCTTGTTGGAGGACGTGTGTCACTGTTGGGGTGAACTATGGGACCCTTCTCCTAGCTGCTTGGGAGAAAGGCAGTCTTCTTCTGACCACCTTGCATCAACCAATAGAGCTCTCAGCTTTTGTTCTAGCACCATCTCTGCTTGAATGATGTCATGCTTGATAACGGACTGCACCTCTGAACCTGCAAGCCAGCCCCGATTAAATGCTGTCCTTTATAAGAATTGCTTTGGTCATGGTGTCTGTTCACAGTAGTAAACTCTAAGACAGCATGTATCTTCACCACACTTTTAAACATTCACATACTGCTTTTGGTATTACTGACTTTAATATTAGAAGCTTTTAAAATTAATTGAGCACTGCTTCTGATAATGACCACTAAATCATAGTTCTGATATGCTATTTGCATATTTTAATATATTATAATATACTATAAAAAGTATAATACAGTATAATTTAATATATTGTATATTATGAATATTTCTAACATTAGAAATATATGTGGGGCTGGAGAGATGGCTCAGAGGTTAAGAGCACTGACTGCTCTTCCAGAGGTCCTGAGTTCAATTCCCAGCAACCACATGGTGGCTCACAACCATCTGTAATGAAATCTGATGCCCTCTTCTGGTGTGTTTGAAGACAGCTACAGTGTACTTACATATAATAAATTAAAAAAAACAAACAAACAAAAAAAGAAATATATGTACCCACAAGTACAAATTTGATATATCTACTAAAATATATTATTATATATTATTAGTATATAATAATATGTATTACCGTCTATTAGTTTTATTTGCAGGCACATTCATGAGACCTTTGCTCAGATACTGTTATTGAGGAAGAACACTAAGAGTATTCATAGAAGTTTACAGTAACAAGTAATAGGAAATTATCCAAATATCCATCAGCTGAAAAATAGACAGTGATCCAGCCATAAAGCAATAAAAATTCTGTATGTATATAGAGACAACAGAAACTTTCATGTCCGTGGTAATTAAGACTCTATTCCTCATGAAACCTTCCTCAGAGCCCTATAGCATGAGAAGAGAGGAGAGCAAGGCCAATAAGGCAAAAGGACCCATCAATGTCCTTTATTGGAAAAAGCAAGGGAAATAAAGGCCCCAAGGACGTTTGCTTTAATAACTACCTAATGGCCAATGCCTAATACTGCTTCATGTACGTTAAATGCTATTTCTGTGCCATCCATAAGGTCTGTTTCATTCAAACCCTTTCTGTATACTGGGAAGTTGTTTGTAATGTAATCACCACTTTTGAAAAAATAATCTTTAGATAATCCTGGCTTCCTCCATGTAAGGCAAGTAAATATGAATCATTCGAGTTACTCTGTACATTCTGCTTGCTTTTCTAGAACAAGAAGTAAAGTTCTAAAAGCTTTTGAAGCAGAGATAATCTCACCCAGTAGCAATTTGAACATTTACTGTAGATTCCGAATCGTCCTCTGCAGGGTGTCTTTTTCTTAGTAGACGTTAAGACAATTCTTCATTGAATTATTTGCTCAAAGAGTTGAGGAATACTAAAAAAAATTACTTGGAAAGATGAAATTTAATTGACATCAAGGATACTTATACCACATCATCAAAAAAAATCATGGCAATATCAGTAAGTGCCTTTTAAATTAAATGACAAATTGGAAGTGTTTAACAACATATGGTCTCTTTTCCTTGACATATATGATTAAGAATATATCTTTTTATCAAAATGTAAAATACCATCTGGCAAAAGTAACAATTATTCTATTGGCTTTATACATTAAATTAATTCACTGTACTTTAAAATGTAAATATTTTCCTATTTTTTCTTTTCCTTGTGCTGGATCTATATTTATTTATAATACAAACTGCATAACTCAAAAACTATAATTAGGTATAACAATTAGAACCAATTTTGAATTTTGAACAGAAAGTATTCCTTAAATTCATACCAAACATTTCTTAAAATTTTAAGTGGCAACAGCCTTTTTTTAAAAAACATTCATAATTATAAAGCCGGGTTAATAAAAATTTTACTATTGTCACTTATTAGGTATGCCATCAGACCTGTATTTGAGAGTAGTTGTCTGTTAAGCTCTTTAAAATAGGAAAGGGGTTTTTAGTATAAAGGCATGGGTCAGTGCACCTTAACAGAGCATGTTTTGAACATGCTTGTAGTAATGTTAATCACCTAGTCATGCACTCATTCAATAAACACACCAAGTTCAGAGAATACTAAATGAGCAAAAAAAAAGTTCCTCTCTGACAAAACACAGTGCACACAATACATTTAGTGATGTGAACTTTTGACAACAGAAGTTTTAAGAAGCATGTTAATATAATATTATGTATACATAATATACTTTATGTTACCGTGTTCTTAAAACCGCTGTGAACCTCAAAGAGAATGTGTTATCATTACTGTATAATACTCCTATCAGATATGTAGCAATAAAAGTTCTGCTGTTTGTTTTTAAGGAATTTATTATTTCAAGAGGAACTTCATCTTGGTTTTAAATGTTCTCAATGCTTTAAAGTATTCTCTGTAGGTAGGATAGAGTAGTTGGATAGATATGTCTAGTATTAGATATTAAATTTTAATCTCTACTATGAGCAGAGTATCTTTTCTTCGTTTAAGAAAACTTAAAATTCAGACGAAAGGCAGGTTAAGTAAACCAGAGTTTATAAATGAGATTATAGGAGAGGATTGATTACACAAGATGCTATGGATTGATTCCCCCCAACCCTCAAATGTAGGATACAGTGTGGGAGTAGAGAGAAAAGACAACAGATAGGAGGAACTATAGGTTTTTGAAAATCCTAAAGGTATGATTTAAATAAACTGAACCCATTTTCAGTTTGAACCCAAAGATTGAGCCTGATGAATCTCGACAAACCACTACCACAGTAAACACATTGAACACTAATGTCATCGCAGAACGTTCTGCTGCGCTCCTGTCCAGTGACTCGTACCTAAGTTCACTGTGAATCACCAACCTCAGTGCTCAGGAGCTGAAGCAGGAAGATTCTGAGCTGGAGGCTCTTCTGGACCACAGGGCAAGTCCAAGGCCAGCCTAGCCTACATGGTGAGACCCATTCCACAGAAGAAAAAGAAAGAAAAGAGGGTCTAAAATAATTGTTGTGCCTTTTAAATTGCTGTTTGCTTGATTTGTTCTTCAACACAAAATTAATCTCTTATGGATGGGACATATTTAGAACATTTTCAAACATCTGTTTTGCTAATTTCTGCTTCATATCTGATTCTTTCTTCCATTTACATTTAATGTGGTTACTGATAAGGCAGGATTTACATCTGTTATTTTGATGTTTCCCTCTCCTTCCTCTCTCCCTCCCTCTCTCCCTTTCTCCCGTCATTTTCCCCTTCTTTCCCAATGATTATTTAATTAATTAATTAAGTAATTAATTAAGTAATTTATGTGCTTTACATCCTGGTCGCAGCTCTTCCTCTCTCCTCTCCTCCCAGTTCTACCCCCACAAATTCCTCTCCCCATTACCCCTTCCCTTTCTCCTCAGAGAAAGGAAGGCCCCTTGGGTGCTTGCCTGCCCTGGGACATCAAGTTGCAATAGTACTAAGTACCTCCTCTCCCACTGAGGCCCACTAGCCAATTCAGTTAGGGGAAGGGGATCCCAAGTCAGGCAACAGAATCAGAGACAATGCCCATTCCAACTGTTAGGGGACTCATGAAGACATGGAGATAGGAGACAGGACAGGGCTGGGTGACTGAGTAGAAATCCGAGAGGGGTATCTCTGGGACTTGCCAGAGACCTGGGACCGGGAGACTCCTGGGAGTCTATAGGGGTGACCCAAGCTGAGTCTCCTAGCAGTGGGGTGAGGGTGGGGTATGGAGACTAAAGTGGCCATCTCCTGTAGCTAGGCAGGACTTCCAGTGGGAGGGAGTGTGACACCAACCCACCCACAAAACTTTCAACCTAAAATCTGTCCTGCCTACAAGATGTACAGGAACAAAGATGGAGCAGAGATGGAGGAAACGGCCAACCAATGACTGCTCCAACTTGACAACCATCCCACGGGAGAGAGCCAACCCCTGACACCATTAATGATACTCCGCTATGCTTGCAGACAGTAGCCTAGCACGACTGTCTCCCGAGAGGCTTCATCCAGTAGTAGATGGAAACAGATGCAGAGACCCACAGCCAAACATCAGGCGGAGCTCTGGGAGACTTGTGGAAGAGAGGGCAGGAGGCGGAGCTCTGGGAGACTTGTGGAAGAGAGGGCAGGAGGCGGAGCTCTGGGAGACTTGTGGAAGAGAGGGCAGGAGGCAGAGCTCTGGGAGACTTGTGGAAGAGAGGGCAGGTAGGATCGAACAAGCTGGAGAGGTCAAGGACCCCACGGGAGGACTACAGAGTCAACTAACTTGGGTCTGTGGGGGCTCACAGAGCCTGAACCATCAACCAGAGAGCTTGCGTGGGTTAGACCTATACATTTGTAGCAGGTGTGCAACTTGGTCTTTCCCAATTTTTAATAAGTCTTTATTTTAACACATATATTTTTTCCAACAGACAAGAAGCTTTAAGAGAAAGTTATTTAAATTTCTAAACATTTTTTAAAGTATTTTTTATTTGTAAAAGCGTTTTGCCTGTATATATGTCTGTGCACTACATGTGTACCTAGTGTGCAAAGAGGCTACAAGGAGGCTAGAAGAGAACATCAGACTCCCTGGAACTGGGGTTACAGATGATTGAGAGCCATCACATGGGTGCTGGATCCTCTGGAAGAGCAGCCAGTGTTCTTAATCACTGTGCATTATAAGGAACATTTAAAAAAATATCTCCGTATGGCTTATGCAACAAATCCAGTGAATATTGGATTCTGAATCCATTGAAAAGGTCTCCCAGTAAGGTGCTGCTAAAAGGATGACAATGAACCAGACGGCCAGGGATGTTTCCTCACGAAGCATTTCCCAGTACAAAGAAGGTAGGTATCACAACAGCAGAAACCATGGGTGTGGGGTTGGGAAAGAGTAAGAAGAGCCCCTCACTGGACTTTTCAGACTCGAAAGAGATTAGAGACGTGAAAGGGGAAAATGGACGAAGCAGCAGAGTGCTCCGATCAGAGGGAAAGGAATAGACTAAAACTATCAGAAGAGAAGTTAAGGGAGGGAATGACCTGAGCAGGAAGAGGGTAGGTCCCAAGGAACTCGAAAGAACCTAATAGCATAGATTCCATCCCCAGCATCCGAAGAGAGCTATTTGTTTCATGTCATGTCTTTATTTCTTCATTGCTGCTAGCTTTAACATTATCTGGACCACCTCTGCTTCTCTCTCTAGCTTTGAAGAACTGTCTTATATTGTAACCCTGGCTAGAACTTGGTATATAGACTAGGTTGATGGCAATCCTCCTGCCTCTGCCTCCACAGTGTTGGGATTACAACAGGATGTACCACAGTGATTGTTAGTCTTTGTTGTAAGTTTGGCTATATTTAGAATCACCATGGAAACACACTTTTGGAGATATATATATATATATATATATATATTAATTTAACAATCTTGTTCTTGGATTATAAGCACAAAGACAAATTTGAGCATTTTATTTTTAATATTTTATTTATTCATTCAATTCATGTGTGTGCACAAACATGTATGTTTACAGACATGTGTAAATGCGTACATGTACATTTACACATGTGTGCACAGGAGCAAGAAGAGGGCATTAGGTGTCCATCATCCCCACCCGTTTCTCAGAGGCAGGTTCTTCTTGAGCCTGGGGCTTTCATCCTAGCTAGGCTGAAAACTAGTAAGCCTGAGCGATCTTCTTATATTGACCCTGTGCCAGGAGGGTCACAGCAGGGACTGTCTGGTGGCTTGTGAGTGAGTGCTGGGATCTGAGTTCAGTCTTCATGGTCACTGAGCAAGCACTCTGAGCTGCTAAGCAGTCCATCTAACTCCCTGTTTTTGAGTATTTTCTAAGTGCTTGCCCTGGAAATTATAATTCAACTATGGTTTAGATAAATCTACTTAGGTTCAATACTGTTTAAAAGCCTCATGCTATGTGACTTCATTTCTTACCTTTGGTTGTCATCATACAGATTATATCTTTATATGGAATACTTCTATCAATTATGATTTATAATTCTTTCACTCAGTATCTTAGTTAGGGTTTTACTGCTATGAACAGACACCATGACCAAGGCAACTTTTATAAGGACAACATTCAATTGGAGCTGGCTTACAGGTTCAGAGGTTCAGTCCATTATCATCAAGGCAGGAACATGGCAGCATCCAGGCAGGCATGGTGCAGGAGGAGCTGAGAGTTCTACATCTTCATCTGAAGGCTGCTAGCAGAATACTGACTTCCAGGTAGCTAGGGTGCGGGTCTTAAGCCCAAACCTACAGTGACACACCTACTCTAGTAAGGCCAGACCTTCTAATCCTGCCACTCCCTGGTCCAAGCATATACAAACCATCACACTCAGTCCTTTAACTCAAATAGAAAAATGAGTTACAACCATATGTGTGTGTGTGTGTGTGTGTGTGTGTGTGTGTTACTTATCCAACTGTCTTTACAAATATTCACTCCTTCACGTGGTTTTAAATATCTAGTACCTTTTTATTTGAAACTGAAGGACTCTCTTTAGTATTTCCTATTGAGAAGATTTTTTTATTGGCAAATTCTCTTTATTTTCTTTAGTATATACATTTTGAAAATGTATTAATATTCCCTCTGGTTTTGAAATGTAATAATCCTGGATGTAGGATTCTTTTGGTCTTTTTTTTTTCTGTTTCAAAAAGCTTTATATTTTTTACTTGGTCCAAGACTTGGGAGGGGGTCCAGAGTGACTAGAAAGTTGCCTAGTGACTTGAGTGGTTCATCCAGGAGGAGGTCCTGAGGCGGCTGGTGCGATGCAGAGGAGGGAGCCTTCTAGTCATGCTTGAGAGTGAACCACTCAAAGAGATATGCACCCAGAGATGGCTGGGACACACCAGTCTGTTCGCTGTGGCCCAGCCATCCATTGGATAATGGAGGTTGGTCAGGTGGTTGATAAGCTTCAACTCCTTATTCAGGATGTGGTTTTCCAAGAAGTCACAGAGGTGAAGGTCTGTACGGGCAGAACCCAGGAAATGAAGATCCAAGAGGGCCTGATCCAGGTTTTTCTCCAGAACCTAGGCAGCCTCTGTGGCCTCCTGGGTTTTACTCCACTCATCTTGAGATGGCTTCTGCACATCCTGGAAGAGTACACAGCCGGCGTTTGTTCTACAACCTGAGAAGCTACTTGGTGCGCTCTGGCTTCTCCTTTGCCAATTGGAGGAAGAAGTGGCTTACACCCTCCAGAGCTATGTCATCCGATCAAATTAGTATCCCAGAGAGGTAGGTGTAAGAGGCCTCTGGGAGCAAGTTGACCAGGCAGTTCACAGGGATAATAATTTGGTGGAATAATCCTGAAAAATCTGAGAGGTCATGGCTGACCCATGAGTATGGACCTAACCTCGAAGAGATGGTCCTAGGAGCCAAAGATGGTGAAGAGGTCCTGGAGGCTGCAACTGAAGAGATTGTAAGGCTGGAAGTTGATAAAGAGGGAGTCCCGGGGTCAGTTTTGAAGCAAGACATAGATCCACGGGACCTCCAAGGCGCTGTTGCCACTTTTGTTTTTAATATTTGATTGTGTTCTACAGGTCTTTGAAGAGCTTTCCATATTTCTTCATTACTTTTTCTGTTTTTCAAATTGGAGAGTTTCAATGACCCATACTGAAATTGCTTTTTCTTTCTTCCCTTGCTTAAACCTGCTATCAAGACCCGTTGTGTAAAGTTTTCACTTTTGTTAATGTATTTTCAATTCTACAACTTAAATCTTTAAAATAATTGTCATTTTTAAAAGTAATTTTAAGTTTTTTTTTTTTTTTTGAGACAGAGTATCATTACATAGCTCTGGAACTCATAGCTGGCTTAGAACTAACGAGTTTGGCCTCTCCCCTCTCCTCCTCCCTCCCCTCTCCTCCTCCTCCCCTCTCCTCCCTCCTCCCCTCCTCCCTTTCCCTCCACCTCTTCTTCCTTTTCTTCCTCCTCCTCTTCCCCTCCCCCTCCTCTTCTTCCTCTTCCTCCTCCTCTTCCTCCTCTTCCTCTTCTTCCTCCTCCTCCCCCTCCACCTCTTCTTCCTTCTCTTCCTCCTCCTCTTCCCCTCCCCCTCCTCTTCTTCCTCTTCCTCCTCCTCCTCTTCCTCCTCCTCCAGCTCCTCTTCTTCTTCAGTGCTGAGATTAAAGGTGTGCACACTCATGCTATTTAGTTCTTACTAATTTTTGATGTACTCTTTTCCCTTATATTCTTTTAGTTCTTCAGAAGTGGTTTCCATTAGCTTATTGAACACATGAAAAGGTTCCGTCATGTAATGTTGAGCACTAGACTCAACACATTAAAAATAATGTTTTGGGGTTGGGGATTTAGCTCAGTGGTAGAGCGCTTGCCTAGGAAGCGCAAGGCCCTGGGTTCAGTCCCCAGCTCCGAAAAAAAGAACCAAAAACAAAAAAATAATAATGTTTTAGGGACTGGAAAGGTGGCTTGGTGGTTAAGCATATTTATTGCTCTTCCAGAATATAAGTTCCCTTTCCAACACCCAAGTCAGAAAGTTCAGTACTCTGTAACTCTAACTATGTGTGATCTAATGCCCACTTTTGACCTCTGAAAGCACCTGTACAGAAGTGGCATTGATTCACACAGACATACTTACAGACATAAACAAAAATAATAAAAGTAAATCTTTGAAAAATCCTTCTACTAAGAAACTTGCTAAAATATATACAAATACATACATGAAAAGAGGTTTAATGGTATTACCATACAATACAGAGTAGTACCCCAAGTAGACACCACATGTTAATAAATAAAAACCAGTAATGTGTTACCTCTTTTACAGTTGTTGGCCAATGCAGTCATATGTTCCAACACCCAAGCATTCCAGGCTATTGTCCATACGCCTGAATATTCCCTACAACTTGATGGCCTGTCCTGTTGTTGAAGAGTCCACATGCTGGACACAAAGAACACAGAGAAACCAAACTCATACTCACCTGAAATCTTCATTCCTATTGGCTAACTTTCATGGTGCTAGAAGATGCAATGTATGCAACTGTTATTGTAAAATTATATTAAATGGTTTTCTTTTACCCCCACTAGATCCGACACTGCAGTACCCCAAGGTATCTGGTAGATATCTTGCCAGAAACACACATCCTAACTCTGTGGCGGCCCAGTGTCTCTGCCACCACACACTCTCCCAAACTCAATTCTCCACATGTAAGAACAACAACACAATAACATCTGATCCAATTGATAAGATATAATTGCCCACCTAAACATATAAAGCCCTATACGCATCCATCCCTTAAGAATATTCATAACAACCTGTAAATACACAGAATGGATCTTAACATCAGCCTCCATGTTCTCTCCCCAGCTTCTCTCCAGTCTCCTCTAGTCTCCAGTCCTTTCCGTTCCAGTCTCCTTCTCTTCCCTCAAACTTTTCTCCTGCCCATCCTTCCTTCTTGTCCAACAATAGGCCTCGTTCTATCTTGTACCTGCCTACACCTGCATGAGGACATCATCCCACATGCTGCCAGTAGAGAAAAATAATCATCAGTCTCACCCAGTCCTAAACTCTGCAAACTACAGAAACAATTGGCCTGACAAGATATGCCAACTGATGCAATAGTGGCACAGATGTTATGAGAGTAACCAACACTTTCTGATTGTATCTAAGGTCTGTTCCATTAGATGGGACTGTTAAAGGGGCCGAGAACTGTGTCTAGATAGGTCATAGGCCTTAAGAAAGAGCTCAATCCTGTTATTCTGCCAAATGAATGGGCATAGTATTGAAATGACTTCTAATACATAGCATGGATCAGAGCATATTTCAACCTTCATCAGAGATGCTTCTTGTAGTAGATGTCAATTAACACAGAGCCTCTCAGTTAGACAAAGCACAGGGAATAGGAGTCTGTGGAATGCTTAGCCTTTAATCATACATTTATATCTTACCCCTTCCTCCAAGGCTCAGGGATCTTTTTAGAAGAGTAGATGGAGAGATGGCCAGAAGCAGAGGTCGTGGATCAAAGGAACCATTTTCTAGACACGATTGCACATAAGATGTCATAGTGATGTGAGAACATGCATAAGATCTAAGCAAGTGCAAGCCAGACAAAATCCCAGCACAGTGGTGGAAAGGTGGATATCAGATCCCACCACTAGCAAAAGAAAGGGAGAGGAAGAGATAATTTTCTTTAATTATGTGACCCCCTGGTAGGTCAACCACATTCCCAAGCCTAGATGAACAACATAAATTGTACTAGATGGGAAGGAATGTTTCCAAGTTGGTCGGGAAGAGAAGGAAGGTTTGAGAGAGGGGTTATAGAATGAGCTGAAAAGTGGATATGTTTAAATTAATGTTTATTAATTCTCTGAGAATTAATACAAATATTGTTTTTTTAACTTTATTTATTTTATTTATATGTGTACACTGTAGCTGTCTTCAGAAGCACCAGAAGAGGGCACTGGATCCTATTACAGATGGTTGTAATGTGGTTGCTGGGACTTGAACTCAGGACCTCTGGAAGAGCAGACAGTGGTCTTAACTGCTGAGCCAACTCTCCAGCCTCCAAATCATTATTTTAAAATGTGTATGTTTATGTATGCATGTGAGGGTGGGGTGCTCTTGGGAGAACAGAAGTGGTCATTGAATCCTCTGGAGATGAAGTTACAAGCAGTTGTATGTAAGCAGCCCATTGTGGTTGCTGGAAAATGAACTAGGGTCTTCCGGAAGAACAGCAAAAGCAAGAGTGCTTAGTTTCCAGGCCGGTAAGTTTTAACCATTGTCTTAGGGTTTTATGATGTGAACATGACCAAGACAACTCTTATAAAGATAACATTTAATTGAAGCTGGCTTACGGGTTCAGAGGTTCAGTCCATTAACATCAAGGTGGGAGCAGGGCAGTGTCTAGGCAGGCATGGTGCAGGAATAGCTGAGAGTTCTGCATTTTCATCTGAAGGCTGCTAGCATAATACTGACTTCCAGGCAGCCATGATGAGGGTCTTAAAGCCCACAACCACAGTGACACACCTACTCCAACAGGGCCACACATTCTAACAGTGCCCCTCCCTGGGGCAAGCATATACAATCACAACCGTATATTTGTGAGTTATAATCATATTCCTTGTGAGCTTTACTAAAGGGGAATGATTCTGTAATCTGTTCTCTTCTACCATTCAGTAGTTCCATTAGGATGTTTGATTCAGGATTTTTTTTTTTTATTTGAAACGCTTTAAAGATGCGCTGAGAAACTGGGAGTCATAACATAAACATGTTGAGTGACCTAAATGGAGATTATATCTAGTCCTCTGGTGGTTATAAACTTGTCAGTTAATTTCTGGAGTAACTTTGTTTTGAAAATCTAACACAGAGCAAAGATAAAAGGTCTTTTATTGATAATTATGTAGAGAAGTATTTTTTTAATGCGTAGGGAAACAGCTAAAATAAGAGGCAGGAACACTGTAAAAACGTCGATTTCCTTGAACTCTATAAACCCTTTTTAGGCAGTGAAGGCAAGAAGGGGTAAACTTGGATATGGAAAGAGCTTGTTTATCTCTAACCATCTCCCCTTCCCCCCTTTCATTTTTGCCTTTCGAGTGACCAAGACAACCTTAATTCAAGTTTTTACTTTTTGAGGAAGGCTTCAAAGGCGAAGGATAGAACCAAGGAGATTCTGAGCTCCACAACGCTGACACCTCCAAAAATTTCCAAAACAGGGAGACCTCATGGAGTAGGATTGGCCGGGTGAGAAAGCCAGGAGGGCGGAGCAGCTTTCCTGACTTCCGCCTCCCGGGGACCGGCCCGCGCGTGCGCCCTGAGCTCCCCTCCCGCCCCTCAGCCGGCTTCACTCCCCGGCGGATTCCAATTGGCGGTAGAGGAAAGGAAGCCGAAGGAGAGTCGGGAACCCGGAAGTACTTCTCAGCAGAGGCCTGGGCGACTCTTTTGAATGGAATCGGGCTGATTCATCGCTGTGTCTCCGAGCCAGGTCCTTGTTGATTGTGAGGCGCTGCCCTCGCCGCCGCGTCGCCACTAGGCCAGGTAGGGTGCAGACCGCGACCTCTTTTCAGAAGGTCTCAGCCGAGCCCCGAGGCGGGCCTGGGACGTCCGGAAGCCTGACTCGCTAGGCCGCCGCAAGCCCTGGGCTTTCCTGAGTCACGTTGCCCAGCCAGGTTGCCGGTGGAGTCCGGGGCATGATGGGGAGCGCGGGCCCCTTGGTCTTTCCCCTCACCTCTGGGTCTCTCAGTGGTTTAGGTCTGGATGTCATCTCCTTGCAAACGTTTCTGCATCCCCCTAGATAGGCAACCTTTAGCCTATCAACTGGCAGAACCCTGTTTATGGTCTACTTGTGTTTGTCTTTAGTTCCTCCTTCGTTGAAAAACTTCCAGTTTAGGGAAGAAAAGGAGAGAGAATGGACCGAATTTCAGGAGAGTGCATGCTCGCATAATCGTTTGACTAACTGGCTTTAAAACCTTCAGAGAAGCATTACTTTTAATCCTGAATGTTTTCAGACCAAACTTTCATTATTCCTGCTGTACCATTACTGCTGTATTGCTCCACTTGAATACTGGTCTGTGAATTGGTTCCATTTCCATTTTTGAGTAAAGTAGAAATGAGCTACCGCTGCTGTGTGTTATCGGAACTCAGTTTTCCTGTGAGTCGAGCTCAGTGTCTGTCAAAGAATTAATGCCAGCATTTCAAAGGAGTCTTAAGGAATTTTGTGACTGTTTACTTACTAATTTGGGGATCGGCTCTTACTCAGCATCTCTGCTTGGTCTAAAATTAATTATGTACACCAGACTGGCCTTAAACTTCTACAATCCTGCCTCAGTTTTCCAAATGTTGTAGTTAAAGGCTCTTAATCCCACTTTAGCACAGAGTGGAAAAAAAAAGTTAAAATGACAACCAAATTCGACTTCGTGGCTGTGGTAGTTTGTAATTGGCCCCCATAGGCCCATGAGGGAGTGGCTCTGTTAGGTGTGGCTTTGCTGGCGGAAGTGGGTCACTTTGGTCTGGGTGTCCTATGCACAGAAGTGGCACACAGTCTCCTGCTGCATGTGGATCAAGCTGTAGAACTCTCCTGCACCATGTCTGCCTGAGTGCCGTCATGCTTCCCAGCGTGATAACGAACCTGTAGGCCAGCCCCAATGAAATGTTTTCAATAAGAGTTGCTGTGGTCATAGTATCTCTTCACAGCAGTAGAAACTCCAAGACAGTGGTGAACACTTTTAATCCCACAACTCAGGAGGCAGAGGCAGAGGCAGGCTTATCTCTGAGTTGAAGACCAACCGGAACTACAAAATGAGTTCCAGGCCAGTCAGGGCCATATAGTGAGATCCTGTCTCACAACAACAGCAACAGCCACACACACACATACACACACTCCCCAAACACGAGTAAAGATTTAATATAAAAGGCCTTAAAAATTAGCGAAGAAGTATAGTTCTCAGTATGGGGAGGAAAAGGTCGGGGGAAATCTGGCGGTTTGAGGCTGGCCTGGTCTGTGTAACCGATTATAGGTCAGGCAGGGACAGATGTTCTCTAACCTTGTTCTCTAACTTTGATTGAAAGTAGCCCTGGGGTTTTTTGTGGCGGTGGTTCTGCTTTTCTGTTTGTATGTTTTTGAGATGGCTTCTCCCTACACTGACCGTTGTGATCTTCCTGCCGTAGGTATGCCCATCAATACGCAGCCTAAAAGTCTGTTGCAGTGCTGCAAACTTAGTGTAAGTAAGGCAACAGGACAAGCGCTTAGGTTGAAGTTAGAAACTGGACAGATTGTCAATGAAGATAATATAATGGTGCCCGTCTTGCCATGTTGGCTCGATAAGTGGTTCATTTTTAATGTTTGATTTTATTGCGTAGGGCTTGAGAGAGCGCTCAGTGGTGAAGAAGGTGTGCTGCCCTTGCAGAGCACCCAGGTTCTGTTCCTAGCACCCACACCCAGCGGCTCCCAGTGGCTTGTAACTTCAGCTCTGCAGATGTCCTCAGATGCCTGTGCTAATGTGTAGACACCCCCACCACACAATTAAAGGAATGCCAGTAACTCACATGAAGTGCACAGTAGAGATGGTTAACAACAAGAGCTGAAAGTTGTCTTGACTTTGTCCAAAACAAAGTTAAATCTTGTCAAAAGAACAACTTTCTGAAGTTATGATCTTTTACTTTGGTCTCATTTATTAGATTTGGGACGTCCATCCCACCCGCTAAGACCTTTGATAATAAAGCATTGTTAGTCTAGTTAGAAAGCTAGATTTTAACCTCAAGGACCGGAGTCATCTTTTCATACTTGCCATGTAAACTCTACACCTAGTACCTAGGTTCATTTGTGTGAAATTGGGGAACAGGAAGCAGTTGGGCCTTTTTGGTTTTCAGTGTTTCAGCAGTGTTTTCGTGATGGTTCGGGTCTACCTATGAAAGCCTTACCTGAGTGCACACACCAGGTCCCTTGGGATGAGTTTATTGTAGGGTTGCTGCTCTTACTGGAGAATCCATACTTTGCTTTGTGACAGTTTGGTATTCTCAGCTGCCAAAAAAAAGCATTCGGTTGAATGGTTTTATCAGTTTTAAGAGGGCTGTAACCGTAGTGATGGTTGCATGCGGTAATGCACAGTGGCAGCATTGATTAGTACCTAGGATACTCCGTCCAGGCTCTGTCTGACATTTTGGATGTGTTGGGGCAACAGACTTAGCAGGGCCGGGTGTTTTGTAGGTGAACTTTAGCAAAATAACTTGTTCTACCTAGAACAGTGGGTAGATGGTGAAGTCAGGATTCAAATCTAAGTTGATTGATTCTAGAGGCATTTTTACTTTATATTACTGTCTTTCTGTATGGTAGTACTTAGCAAATATTTTGCTTAGATGTTATAATTAGTGACAGTCTGGTAGATAGCTATATTCCAAGACTAAATTCTTAGTCTTGTACATGGAAGTTGGAGTGGGATTTTTAATTTTTAAAATACCGGTTCCCTGATTGGTGTTTGTGGGGGAGGAGAGGGAGACAGACAGATACAGTGGGTTGGAGGAGGAGAGAAGAGACAGTCTGACAGCCTCCAGAAGTCAGTTCAGCACTTCAACCTTTTGGGTTCTGGGGCTCAAACTAAGACATCAGGCTATTCAGCAAGCCCTTCACTTGCTTTTAAAATGTTGTAATTCCATTGCTCCCAAGGCAGAAGTGGTAGGGTTGCTGCAAGAATGAGGCCAGCCCGTCTATAACAAGGTCCTGGCTGGTGAGACCCTGTCCCAAAAAAACCAAAAGGTGGGAACAAAATCCTACTTAAAGAATTACATTTAGTATTATCTCTCGTTCTGATTGTACTGGAAAAAGTAGGAAAGAAGTTCCTGTCTTCCACAAGTCAGAAAATAGAGGAATTGAATGTAGAAATATAGTGAGATCCCAAATCTGGAGTTGTTTGAAATATTTTACTGTTAGTTTGAGAGTATTAATATTTACATAGAGGAGTGGGGAGTAAACCAGTAAAGTAGGAGACACAACGTGAAGCCTGAATGACTTAATGCTTCATGATTTTAAATGAAGTTTAGGCATTTTTGATATGTTAGTATCCCTAGGAAAAGTTGAAAGTTAGAAAAATCCAGACTAATTCCACTTTGAAAGATCTGCTTTTGTGGTAGCCATTGTTCTGTATAGTGCCTATAAATATTTGAGAACTGATTTAAAGCTAACATGAACATAATCTAAAAATAATCACATTCTGGTCAACTACTACCCTGAGAGATTAAGTGGCAAGCCATCAACCTTTAAGTAGATACTTGCCTTATACACTTTGCTAATAAGGGTTCTGAGTATTTGTGTCTATGTGATGTCATCCTGGTTATGTAAAACACTTCATATTGTGGTAAGAAATGTGTTAAGAGAAGTTATATCAGGGGTAGAGGGGGGGGGGCTCAGTGCTTCCCAGCCCTTGTTCTTTCAGAGGACTCAGGTTCAGCTCTCAGCACCCACAGGACCACTCACAAATGTTTGCACGCCTGTTCTAGAGGATCTGGCACCCTTTTCTGGACCTCAAGGGGCACCAGGCATTCAAGTGGTGCGCATACATGCATGCAGGCAAAATACACAGATCAAAATAAAATAGATTAGAGAAAATATCAAAGTGAATCTATTACGAGTGGGTTCTTAAATCTTTGGTTTTTTGATAGGTGGAAACTTAGTTTCGATCTAGAAACCTTTTACATTGCTTCTGTTTCTGAGAATTGAAGGTGTTCTCTTTTAGCCAGATGGTTGTAGCTCATGACTTAGGAGGCAGGCAGATCTTTGTGAGTTTGAGGCTTAGCCTGGTCAACAGAGTGAGATCCAGGACAGCCAGGACTACACAGAGAAACCTTGTCTCTAACCCCACCCCCCCAAAAAAAAACACTCTCCAAAACTATAACAGCAAAACCCTCACATCTCTTTTATGTTACTGTGTACAGTTTAACTTGTGAACATTTTTGCTAAATTCTGAAAATATATGTCCCTGTCTCTAATACGATAGATTTATTTTTGTGAGTATACCTGGTGTTCTGAGGCCCTCTAAGTGGTGGCTGTTCTAAGATGGTGAGTGCTGATTGTGGAAGTAGCATCCATTGTTTGTTTTATGCCTGTGGTTATGTTAAATGTGCATTGTGGTTTTCTATGTGCATTGATTTCTTCTAAACAGCCGTATGAACAGGCGTTCTCTTATTCTTTGTGGATGAGAAGTTGAGGAGAGGTAATGAGTGAAGAGTGAGTGTTAGCGGCAGCACTGCCTTCCTGGCTCTTGCTGCAGGGTAACAGCATCGACCCCCGTATGCTAAGGAAAGTAGTTGTCATCATTTATCCCAAACCCCTGGGCTGTTTTTGTTTTTTGCACCTTTAATAACTATATGAAATAAAGATTGTGAAAATTAAATTTGAGATGTAAGTGTAGCATATTCAGTATTTTTCTGATTTTGAGAGTATAGGTAACTCAGATGAAGCAACGTCCTTTGAGTGTAGCTAACTGCTCACTATTCCATGCATGAACCTGGAATCTATCTCTTGTGGAGGTGAATTCTGTATTTTAAATACCTCAATAGGAACTGGAATTCAGTAATAGAATGCTTACCTAGCATGGACAGAGTTCTAGGTTCAATTGGTTCAATCCTCAAGACTGCCAAAAAATCCTGAAGTACAGGTACACTTGTAGTAGACTCTGGGTTTTTTTGTTTTGTTGTGTTGTGTTGTGCTGTGGCGCGTGCGTGTGCGTGTGTGTGTGTGCGTGTGTGTGTGTGTGTCTTGGGGTGGGGTGTGGTATAAAATAGACCTGGTAAAATGTATCATTTTAACTTTTTGGTATGTAGTTCTGAAGTATTTGAAGTGTTTAGTATATTTGCTTTGTTGAATCACCGTATTATTACCAACCATTTCTAGAGCTTTTCATCTTCCCACTTGTAAAACTTTGAAGAATATGATAGCTCATAATTTTGTTGAGTGGAGGAGGGCCATTATATTTGCCTCAGTTGTAAAGCATTTTATTTTTAGATGTATAAATACCCATTAGAATCGACAAATTGGATTACATGAAATCAAAAAGCTTTTATATAGGGGAAAAAAGAACCCAAAACTTAACAGAGTGAACAGACAGCCTGCAGAATTAGAGAAAAATCTTTGCCAGCTATACTTCAGACAGAGTGGTTAATATCTAGAATACATAAATTAAATATCAAAAATTTAAAACCACACCTCCCCACACAAATGATGTAAACACACATAAATAAGAAAAAAGCTGCCATTCAACAAATGGGCTAATGAGTCAAACAAAGTGTTTCTTAAAAGAAGAAACCCAAATGGTCAATAGCTATTTTTAAAATTGCAATCACTTTAGCCACCAGAGAAACAACAAAGTGTAACTACTCTAAATGAATGACTAGCATAATGACCGCACACGCTTATGAGAAGTCCAAACTGGTGCGACCAGTTCAATTGTCTACATTTCATCTAGCAGGACATTGTATTTTTTACTTATAATGAATCACATGATGTCTCTGTTGCTGTTATAAAAAGCACCCTGACAAAAGCAACTTATGGGAGAAATGAATTACTGTTGTCTTACAAATCTAGTCAGTTGTCTCTCGTCATTTTGGAGAAGTCAGCATAGGAATTTGAAGCAGGTAGACCCTTTACGTCCACAGTTAGTAACAGAGTAAGGAGTGAGGGTATGCCTAGTACTCAGTTTTCTCTATTCTTGCACAGTCTAGGGTCCCAAACCAGGTAATGGTATCACCAATTTCTGGCTGTCTTTCCATATAAATAAAGGCAATCAAGACAGTCCCCCCACAGGCTAACCTGATGTAGACAATCTCTTATTCAAACTCTTCTCAAGTGATTCTAGGCTGTGTCAGCTAGGAAGTTAAAACCAGTACATATGTTACCTTTTAGACCTGACTTCCTACTACTTCATCCCTTCCTCTCACCCTTTCTCCCTCCCTTCCTTCCTTCTTTCCTTCCTTCTTGTGCTAGGGATTGAACTGAGATCTTTTTATACACCTAGGCAAGCACTCAGTGGCTGGGCTACATTTCCAGCCTTTACATACTATTTCCAGTTTTCAGGGTCAGCCAAATGGTAACATACATGTGTCATAACTATGTTCCTTTTTATAGCCACATTCTATTGTATGTATATATGATGGAATTTGTTTATTCATCATGTGATGGGCATTTGGACTATTTCCATATTTTGAGTATTGTGAATCCCACCACTACACACATGCATGTATGTGTCTTGCATTAAAGACATGTCTTAAATACTTTGTAGCATATTTCAAAGAATGGAATTGGTGAACCATATAGTTAGTAATTCTGTGTTTAAATTTTTCAACAACTGCCAAATTGTTTCCAGAACTCCTTGGTTCATAAGTTCAATAAGTAAGGATATTGTTGTCTCAAGATGCATAGTCTTAGATTATCTTTATAGAAATGCTTCTCAATTGAGAATGATTTTGCCCTCCAAGGGACATTTAGCAATATTTGGAGAAATTTTTTATTGTCACAAGTTAGTTATTTCTGCTAACATATAATGTATAGAGGTCAAAGATAGTGCTAAACACTCTGTTATACACTGGTCAGCCCCCACATGGTTCTGAATGTCAGCAATGCCAGACTTAATATTCTGATTCAGGACCTGAAATTTACTCTTATCAGAGACAAAGTTGTTTGCCACTTTGCATTCACTTGTGATCTGTAAATAAAATGAAACTCCTTTCCCTCAGTGTTTATCCCTTTGCGATTATGGGTGGAAAATCTAAAGTTCTAAATTCTGAAGTGTGTTCAGAGAGGGAAGGAGAAAAGTAGAGAGAGTAATAGTGTTTTGTTGTGGTTTTTGACAGAATTTCACTATGTTAGAGTGACTTCAAACTCAGGGTGTCCAGCATCTTTTTGAAAAAATAATGCTTTGGGCAACACAGTAGTAATTAAAGGATGAGAATGTTGCTATAACACTATCACTTTGTACATTTTATACAACTCTTAGCACCTTGCATGTTGTTATTTTCAATATATTTGTAAATAATTAAGTGATGAACTAATTGCGGGGATCATAGTGGTCAAGTTTTCTAGATAAAAGAAAAATAACACTAGTAGGGTCCTGTATGCATAAGTATAGAAATTTGCATTGAACCTATACTATTATATAATAATTTGAATTTTTTTTGCTTTTTTAAAAAATATAAGTAAGTATTATTCTTCAGAGACCTCAAGGAGTAATGAGAGCTATAAAATGTTAGTCTTCAAAGTCAGTAGAGAAAACACAATTCCTGAGACAAGGTCTTTTTTTTTTTTTTTTTTTTTTTTTTTTTTTTTTTTTTTTCGAGCTGGGGACCGAACCCAGGGCCTTGCATTTGCTAGGCAAGCGCTCTACCACTGAGCTAAATCCCCAACCTGAGAAAACACAATTCCTAATCACAGTGTAGCAGAGTAATCTTGATGCATAACATGTGCTTGGGTGATAAATAAGTCTATGCTTTCAAGAGATAATTATTAAAACTTGGTTTAGAGCTGATGATGTAAGAGTGTGTGCCTGGCATGGGTGCTACCCTGAGTCCAGTCTTCAGCACTGGGGGAACGGTGACTTCTATTTCATTTGCAGGATTTTGCTGCTTTTTTTGGGGGGGTAATATAGTGCTCTCAATTCTCAAAATAATTAAATACCTTTCTTTTTTAGGGAGAGAGAGAGAGAAAAAAAAAACTACTTGTGAAAAATTGTATCTGCCAGAATTAGCAAGAATTGGAGTTAATAAGAAATTTGTCAAATTCAACAAATTGAAGCTTAACTCCATAAGAATTGCAGTTACTGAACAGGTGAGGTTTAAGAATGTATTTTATTCTTAACTGTTGTTTTAGGATATGGTAGATACTATGTAAATGTATCATTTTTTAACAGGCATCAAATTATGAATATGTGTGATAACCAGATTTTACAAAGTTGGGTGATTTAGAATATTTATCAATATATTTCATTTCCAAATGTTAGTATTTTTATAAAATGTGTTCATCTTAAGTGTTTTAATTTGTTAAATATCTTTTCCTGTTTGCTCAGACATCTAATTTTGTGAAAAACACAAATTTGACCTGCCAGATTTTCTTTCCCTCTGCTCCCCACATCGCTCATGTATATTCACAGCATCTGGAGTCTGAGTGATGTCAGCAGAAACAGCACAGGGAAAGTAGATAAACTAACACAGCTGGGAGTCGACTTTGGCCTAGAATGAATGTATGGATATATACATATATGTATGTGTATTCCGAAGTGTATGTTGTCACCTCCATTGATTCTTTAGTTTTGTGAACTTGAAACGGTTCAAAAGAATTTTTCTTCTTTAGAAATATTTTAGAGAAAATAATCTTTAATATTTTAAAATACACGGGGTTATCTTAAAAGATTTGTATTGAATGACTGAGTTGAGGAACTTGATGGATATGTTATTTGTAATTATAATTAGGCAGTTAAGTATGGTTGCGAAGATTAGATTTTGTCTCAAACACCAAATTTTCTTGCCTTTTCATTTGTACAGATGAATTCATCTGTTGTGAATCTCATAAACATGTTTTGTGAAAGAAAAAGACCACCCCCCCAATAATCTATGATTCTGTTTTTATTCAATTTGAAAGCAGCAGAACCATTTTGTACTGTTAGAAGCCAGAATCCCACCTGCCCGGAGGGTAGAGCCTGGAAGGGGGCTTGAGAGGTCTTTCATGTGGCTTCTGATATAGGTGAAGGGCACATCAACCACTGTGCTGTCCATGTCTTTATCGTTTGTGTGCCTTTCTGTATGCAGACTTGAATAAAGTTTGTCACCAATTGATTGAGCAAACATCATTGCACAGAATTGTAGTGATGGAAGTAAGTTACTGAGCTTCAGTCTGCAGCCTTTTCCAATCGAACAAAATTCCTAATCTCTTAGCAGTTAGTTTAGATTATAATTTGTGATGATCTAAATTATACACTTAGGAAGAAGACAAATTTTAAGGCTCAGTATTAGTTTTAAAGTTAAAAATGCTTTGTTTTCATTTTTACATGCTTAGTTACACTGCTATTCATGTGACTAATTTGACTCCTTGTTCTGTATCTGAGGCCATGCAAGTACAACTGCCATTTCTTTGTGGTATTTCTTTTGTGAGTGTCTCATGCTTACGAGCATCTTCTCTGGTTATTCCAGATGCTGAAGATAAACTGATATCTCAAAGTTGTAGTCATTAACTCTGAAATTAGGATTGAGGATAGCGCTGTGAAGGGATGTGTCTCTCTATAAAATCTGATAGAAGTGTATCCATGTGGGCCTTAGAACACTATCTTAATGCATTTTATGTTTATAGTATTTTCTTTTAATATAATGAATTCATTTTTAAAAAGCCTTTGATGCTAATTCAGAGATCCGTAATCTACTTACAATGTCTTTCACATGTAGTTTTGATGATAACTGACAAGCTGTAAGTTAATTAGCACAGCACTTACTAATGAGGATGTTAAAATTTAATTTAAAAGTGTAGATTTTTATTTGTACACTCTGAACAAATTGAAGGAAATTCAATCATACATATGATAAGCATTCTAGGCACTTTCCCCCCATCCAGGTGCTTTATTAGATAACAATAAGAAAATATAATTAACTTAAGGATAGCAAAGTTTTGAAAGTATGCTAAGATTGCTTGTCTTTAAAACTCGGGATAACCCAAAACCAAAGCAGTAAAATAAGGTCTGTTAATTAGCATGGAAGACAGCTTCTTGAATTAATATGTGGTGTTAATTAACAGGAAGTCTGATGTTGTGTTGTAATTACCACCAATATTTTTGACATACTGAGTGACTGAAGGTGAATTATATAGATAGCAATTGAGTAAACACTTTTGTGCTGAGGAACGTTTTCCTTTGTTTCTGTTTTCTAGAAATATGGACAGACTTCTTAGACTTGGAGGAGGTATGCCTGGACTGGGCCAGGTTAGTATGCAGACACTTTCTTAGTGTGTAAGCAACAATCTTTTATATAGTTATCTTAAGAGAAAGAACCAACATATCACTTCATGGTAAGAGGAACACCTTATTGGTGGTTACTAAAGCGCTACATGAAGTAACATTGGAAAGATTTTTATCCTTTTCTCCTAGGAATAAGAATTTCTAGATGTTGTTTGGTTTAAAATGTTGAGATATGTAAACTTAAAAGCTGCCTTTTCCAAAAGCCCCCACAACAACAACAACAACAACAACAACAACAACAACAAGAAAAAAAGAAAAGAGAGAGAACTTAAAGCATGATATTCTTGAGTTTATAATGTAAACTTTTTATGTTATACATGGAAATATGGCATACTTTTTTTTTGTAGATTCTGAAAACAACTTGTATGTATCCTTAACTCAAAATTTCTGCTAGTAATTATTGTGCATGGATGAATTGATAGTGGCTATTTTTTTCCTTTTAAGTTTGATATTTTTTATGGTTTCTTTTATACTGTTAATTAACTATTCAATGATTTCTCAGTTGTATTACTATTACTTATTTTGCTCGTTACTACTGGGCATTTGATTTCTAGGTAGATCGGTCAGAAGGCCATCTGTTTGCTTTCAGCTAAGGAATCTCCTTTTTGTTGTGCTGAGGATCAAAGCCCAGGCCTCACACATGCTAAGAAAGGGCTCCACCGTGCTCACCACACCTATTGCTTTGTCTCTAAGTTTTGGTTATATTTCTGCTTATCCTTTTCCTTAATTAATAGAAGGGGTTATTAGGCACCATTCTCTCCCTGCAACTTTAGTCTCTTACTTACCAGCTTTCCTTGGTTTCTGTATTATTACTCCCAGAATTTTGTCTTCCTTCATTCAAATTAAGGTGTATTTAGAGGAAGAAATACAGTTTTGAGACTTAATAAATGGTTTGTGTGTGTGTGTGTGTGTGTGTGTGTGTGTGTGTGCGTGTGCGTGCGCGCCTGCCTGCCTGCCTGCCTGTGTGTGTTTTAAAAGCATACCTACGAGAATCTTGACTAGGCCTGTCATGGTTTGTCCCTGAGAATTCCTTTTAGAAAGGTGCCTTCTTTTCCTGATTCTCTACCGTGTGCTGCAGCGGACTTATTTTTCATTTTTGTTAGCTTCGAACATTTCTCATGCTTACTGTTAGCCAGTTTCATCATGGCACTTCATTTTTTTGGATGATGTATTTCATTCTCTGTCATGGAGATGCTACAAATTTATGTGCAAATTATTAAGTCATTGCCTTAGCAAAATTCTTAACTGAAGTTGAATCATATCTGCATACCAAATTAGCTTTCCTTAATTATTAGATATATTATTTATTCATCTTGTAAATCTGTTCTGAAAATTACTGCACATGAAATAATGGCCACAGACTGAGATACACTGTCACAGAGACCTTTGCATGTCTTTGGAAAATATGGGAAATCCAGTGTTTATCCACTAATCTCTGTTTCTGATTTTATTAGCTAGCCTTGGGGACCTTAGTTTGGGTGTTTGTTAGAACTTTAATATGACCTACTATTCCATATATTTTTCTCTCCAGTTAGATGGCAAACTCTCAGAAGAGTAATGTGTAGAGTTCGTTTTTTGTGCCCCCCCCCCATTTTGTGCGAGTACACTGTCGCTGTCTTCAACACACCAAAAGAGAACATTGAATCCCATTACAGATGGTTGTGAACCTCCATGTGGTTGCTGGGAATTGAACTCAGGACCTCTGGAAGTGCAGTCAGTGCTCTTAACCACTGAGCCATCTCTCCAACCCTTGTGGTCTCTTTTTAAAAATACTAGATGATCAATTCTTTTGTTTCTCTTTTAAATTTTACTTTTGCAATTCAGTTTGTTCACCAGCTAGGAAGCTCCATGTGCTTCAGAATAGCAAGGGTCTTTATTCAGATCTCATTACCTGGGCTGCTTGATTCTGCCATTGACCAAAACTGAGCCCAATCTCTAGCCTTTTTTCCTTTCTCAAAATTGGTCAATCCAGTATTCCCATATTTAAGTCATGTAGTTGATCTTGTTTGGTGTTTAAGTGGCTAGGTGATGCCATCTAAGAGTCATTAAAGAACTACTTACTATCAGCGAACACCGTCTTTTGGAAAGTCCAAGATTTTTGAGGCTTTGTGCTGAGAAATCAAAGAGCAAATTATACAACCAGGATATGTTTTCATACTTAGTCTGATTATTTGTATGGTAATAATTCAGTCTTCCATTTGAATGTTGTTGTGTTTGTATTTAATGCTAGTTGTTTGCTTTCCCAAGGCTAATCTTATATTATCAGAGGATCCAACCTCTTGTAAGCTCTCTTACCTCCACTGACTCTTCTCTGTTGGTGAGGTTGTTAATGTGTATATTGCATTTTGTAATATGTGTACTATATGCATGTGTGTAGGCGTGCACACTTGAAGTCAGTAACGAGTATCTTCTGTTGTGCTATTCTCTTATATTTATGTATATGTCTTTTTCTTTTGATAGTTGTATGTATGTATTCTAGTTACTCTCATTCCTTCACATTCATGTCTTCATGTTTTGTTTGTGAACAACTGAGTTTAACCAGGTGCCATCTGTGTGACCATTGGATCAAACTATGGTTGGAACCTAATGGGTTCACCTGTGGGAACAGAAGTGAAGCCAATGACTGGTAAATTCTGCCATTGAATTCACTGACATCCAGTGATTCATCAGGGCCTGTTAGGACTCCCTCTCTGACCTGTGCTTGATTTGCTGAGAGTGGTGGCCTCATGCAGACCCAGTACAGGCAGCTCTAACTGCGGTGATACCATGTTTACAATGGTTGTGTTGTGTCCAGAATATAGTATTCTGCAGCCCATCTCTATCTTCCAGCTCATGGATTCTTTCTATCCTCTCTTCTGCTATGTTTTCTGAGCCTTAAATGGGCTGGTGTAGATATCCTGCCATAAGCAGCCATTTGTCTTGGTGTTCACTATAGTTCATTGTAAAGGAAGCTTACCTGGGGTAACATTTTTTTGGGGGGGATTGGGGGTCTGGTAGAGAGAGTTTGGTGTCAAATCCTATTTAGAAAAACTTGTTTAGAAGGTTTATTTTTATTTTTATTTTGTATGTGTGGGTGGTTTGCCTGCAGGAATGTCTGTGAACCATGGCTGTGTGGTGCTTTTGGAGGCCAGAAGAGGTTATCTGCTGTGCAGTTGCTGGGACCCAAACCAGCCTGCTGTGCAAGGAAAACAACTGCTGAGTCACTCCCCAGTGTGAGAAGGGTCTTCTCACTGAGCTGCTAGCTCATTGGCTTTTAGGCTAGCAGGCAAGCAAGCCCTCAGTGCCCCTGTCTGTCTTCCCAGTGGTAGGTTATGGGCATGTGAACCCATCTCAGGGTTTGTACATGTGTGTTGGAGAACTGAACTCAAAGCCTTATTGTTTGTGCAGCAAGCACTTTACCTACTGAGCCATTCTCTCAGCCTCAGGGACTGTATTTAAAAAACAAACTCCAGGGCAGCTTGCCTGTGAGTTTCCTCTATTTGTTTCTAGATTTTCTGAAATAACAACTTAGGCTCATACTTGATATTTCACTAACTATTCACTCTCATAATAGTGTATTCTAAGTACTTTACAATTACTGAGTCTATTGGCCAACCTACAGTCCCCTTCCCCAAATGAACCAAGGTTCCCACAAGTGCTAGACAAGTATTCTTCCCCCGTCTTTTAATTGAAAAATGTTTTTTCATGAAGTGTATTTTGATTTTCCCTAACTCCCTACCCACCCAACTTTATATTCCTTTTCAAGAATAAAAAACAGAATCATACACAGAAAACATACACCGCGCACGCACACACGCACACACACACACCATAATAATACCATTGAGGTTTTGTTGTTGCTGCTGGCTACTCCTGGATGTAGAGCATACCCTGAAGTGAGTAAGTGAGTCCCAGCGACACTTTGCTGGGCAAAAATGATTTTCCTTTTGCCAGTGGGTATCAACTGCATATAACTTCTTGGGACCCAGAGTTTACATCCCCCTCTTGGTGGTGGAACCTCCTTTGGCTTGACCTTTTGTAGGTTTTGGATGCTGGCGCAGTCTTAGTTGATGTGTGCATCAGTCCTTCTATGTCTGGAAGACACTGTGTTTCCTTGGAATCATCCATCACCTCTGGCTCTTATAGTTTTTCTGTCTCCTTTTCCTCATAGCTCCCTGATCCTTGAGGGCTTTGATGGAGACATACTATTTAGGACATAGTGCTCCAAAGCACTTTCTATAGAGTAACCAGGTGTGGGGTTTGTGTTAATTCTTACTTACTACAGGAAGCTTTTCTGATTTGGTTCGAGTGGTGCGTTGATCTGTGGGTGTAGCCATATGTCATTAGGAGTTCATTTTATTGCTATGCTATTCTAGAAGAATAATAGTATTAGGTTTTCCCCTAGACTCATGACCTGTCTGATCTCAGGTTCTTGATCACTTAGGCAGTGGTAGGTGAGTTCTATCTAAGGAAGTGGTCCTTGAGTCTAAGCAATAAGCGATGGGTTAGTCCTGTAACATTTGTGCCACTATTACACTAGTATACTTTGCAGGACGGTCATTCTTGTAGACATGAGTTAGTACATGAGTGAGATTGACAA
This sequence comes from Rattus rattus, assembly GCF_011064425.1. Taxonomy (NCBI): domain Eukaryota; kingdom Metazoa; phylum Chordata; class Mammalia; order Rodentia; family Muridae; genus Rattus; species Rattus rattus. The sequence goes on from NC_046158.1 coordinate 39,366,018, forward strand.
TTACTCTTCTCACCTAGTAGCATGCAGAATACCTTCTAGTGTCATCAATGCTAGCCAATGGGGGTGAAACTTCTAATTAGGGACCAAGTTCTCTACTTTGATGATGTAAATGTAAGTGTTGTCTTTAGCAGTAGGACCTTACCTCCAAGTTGTAGAGATCAACCAGTAGCCTTGGCAATAGCCTGTGATGTTTGGCCCCTTTGGTCAGTGAATCAAGATGTAACCCATTCCTGGCATTGCAGGATTTACTAGATTGCATAAGCTATCTAGTTGGGACATCATCTCCCTGACTAGTTGTTGACTCCATTCTCCATTTAGATTCCCCACCCCCCCCGTCTGCCCCCCCCCGGGTGTGTGTGTGTGTGTGTGTGTGTGTGTGTGTGTGTGTGTGTGTGTGTGTGAGAAAACCTCAGTAGTAGTAAGTTTTCCTATAGTGGTACAGGTGGCCTTTAGTGTTAGTTGTCCCTTCCCAATATCACCTTTTTCACCATATTCCCCTCCTTGTTTAGTCCTCCTATCCTAGTTTCTCTGTTGTCTTGCCATAACAATATATTATTCTATTTCCCTTTCTTTGAGAGATGCTGTCCTACCATGTAGTCCTTTACTGTATACCTAATCTCTCTGGTTTTTGGATTATAATACAAATATTGAAAGCTAAGAAAGGTTTTCTACAGAGTAAACTTGTAATATTGCCTTTCCTAGGTCTGGGTTACCTCACTCAGGATGATTGTTTCTAGCTCCATCCATTTACCTGCAGATTGTGTAAATAATTATATTTTCATTATCTATTCGTCAGTTCCTGAACATCTATGCTATTTCTAGTTTCTGGCTATTATTAACAGAGCGGCATTAAACATGGATGAGCAGGTGTCTCTGTGGTAGGATGTGGAGTCCTTTGGGTATATGCCAAGAGTGGGATAGCTGGATCTTGGGGTAGATTGATTCCCACCTTCCTGAGGAGCCACCACCCTGATTTCCATAGTAGCCACACAAGTTTATACTCCCATCAGCAGTGAATAAGTGCTCTCATTTATTTATTGGTCTTTGCCATTCTGACTGGGGTTAGATGAAATGTCAAAGTATTTATAATTTGCATTTCACTGATGGCTAAGGATGTTGAACATCTTAAAAGTGTTTCTCAGTCATTGTGTTTCATTGTTTGAGAATTCTCAGTTCTGTACCCTATTTTATTGAGTTATTTGTTTTCATGATGTTCAGTTTTCTTTGTTTATTCCAGATGCTAACCCTCTTTCAGATATATAGTTGATAAAGGTCTTTTCTATTCTGTAGGCTGCCGCTTTGCCTGGATAATGGTGTCTTTGGTGTAAACAAGCTTTGTAGCTTCATGAGGTCCCATTTATTAATTGTTGTTCTTAGTGCCTGTGCTATTAGTTTCCTCTTTTCCTTTGGCAGTGAGTTCAAGACTGTTCTCCACTTCTCTTCTAAAAGTATCAGTTTCAGGGCAATTGGTCTTATGTTGCAGTCCTTTGATCCATTTGGAGTTGAGTTGTGTAGGGTGATAGATATGGATCTATTTTCATTCTTTTATATACAGCTGTCTAGTTTGACCACCATTTGTTGAAGATGTTGTCCAGAAATAGACTATGTATGTATGGGAATGTGATTTATAATATAGGGGGCATTTCTGCTGTAGTAGAAGTAAAGTCAGTGAATGCTATCGAATTAAGTAGCTTTCAGTGTGGGAAAATGGAAATTAGATCCCATTCTTATATATATACAAAGTATTTTCCAGGTGGTTGAGCCATCTATATAGGAAACCAAACTATAGTTTTGGACAGTATACCTATTGGATAACTATTATCAGCTCAAACCAAAGTAGACATTGTTAGGAATGGAGAATTGGAGTGTTTGTACCTTGACGGAGATCATGTGTAGCTGTTATAGAAACAGTGTGGGTCTTCAGAATGTTAAAGCAGAATTTCCACATAATATAGCACTCCTGCTTCTTGGTATGGAACCAAAGAATTGAAAGCAAGACTACATACAACGTATTTGAATACCAGTGTTTAAAGCAATTTTTATATAATAGCCAAAAGATCGAAGCAATCCAAATGTCCTCCAGCAGTCGAATGATAAATGAGATGTGGCATGTTTGGAGTCTTACTTATTCAGCCTGAAAGGAATGAACTTGGGGCATAGGTATACCTAGACTGGAAATTGCCATGTAGAGCAGGTGGGCGGGTTACCCAAATCCATAGGATCAAAGGTGTGTGCCACCATGACTGCTAAACTTACAATTTAAGTGAATCAAAGCCAGACCTAAGTTATTTTGTTATGTCCTTACACCCTTAGGATAGGGTAGCACAAAGTACAACGTCATAAGTTGTATGTGTCTAGATAATATTCCACTAATTCTTTTTTCTATCTCGTGTGTGTGTGTGTGTGTGTGTGTGTGTGTGTGTGTGTGTGTGTGTGTGTGTGTGTGTGTGTTAGGGTATCTCTATGTAGCCCTGGCTGCCCTGGAAATCAATGTAAATCAGGCTGATCTTGAACTCACAAAGATTCATCTGCCTCTACCTCCTGATTGCTGTGATTAAAAGTGGTGTGTACCACTATGCCTGGCTAGCTGTCTTACTAATTCTTTCCCAAAAAGACAGACTTAAAGACTAGCAATAAATAAAAAAAAATACTGCACATTTAGCAGAACTTCAATCACTAAGAATTATTTTTAAAAAGTGAGAAAAAGAACACATTTTTTTAACTGTAGGTTAAGAATGGCCAACATGAATATGAAAAGAAATTTATTATCACTAAATCAGAGAGAGGACAACCACAATTAGTTTGGTGGTTTTCTTAAATGGACAGTTGTCTCAGATTGGCCTGGAACTCACTGTCCTCTTGCTTCTGTGTCTTTTGTCCTGGGACTTCAGTCATGTACTGTCCTTTGTAGTGGTTTGAATGAGAATAGCCCCTTTAGGCTCATACATTTGAATACTTGGTCCCTATTTGGTTGACCTGCTTGAGGAAGATTAGGAGGTGTGACCTTATTGGAGGAAATGTGTCCTTGAGGGTGGACTTTGAGGTTTCAAAAGCCCCTCCCCAACCTTAATGGTTGTCTTAACATGTAAGCTCTCGGTTACTGCTCAAGTGCCTTGCCTGCCATGCTTCCTGTAATGATGGTCAGGGACTCACTCCAACCCTCTGGAGACCTGAGCCTCCAAATTAAATGTCTTCTTTTCTAACTTGCTTTAGTCACAGTGTTTTGTCATACCAATAGAAATGTAACTAACGCGCGATACCCCAAAGCAGTTTTGATGTTTTAAAAGAAGTCTCTTGTGTTGTATGGTAATGAAAATTTAAGGGAAAAAATTCATGTAAAAGCTATTTTCTCTTATTGGAGGAGTGATGGTATGTGGAGAAGGAGGAGCTAGTTAAGGTTGTTTAAAACATCAACTAGCAAATAGCTTTTAAATGAACACATTGTATAGGAACTAGAAATGGTTAGCGTCGCTTTGGAGATGATTTTGACATATCTAATAGAGCTGGAAGTACCCCAGACTTACATGATTCAGCAAGTACAGTTTTCACTTTAGAGATTCTTGAAACATGTCTATCAAGGGGCACTAGAAATATTGACAAACTGGCAAATGTCTCTGTGGGGCAAATATATGAGGCAATATTATGTAGGAATGCAAATGAACTAGAATCTATATTAATATGTGCAGTAAACCTTATAAACATAGTACAAGAAAAATTAAGGTTATTTAAAAACAATAAGTAATACTTTTCAAGTGGACAGAACTGAGTAAAGTACTACGGTTTCTATGGAAACACTCAGCTTTACAGTATCCTGCATTGATGGTTACGTTTGCTATATCGGTCCTGTCAGTTAAGCACTTAAAATATGATAGGAGCAGCCCAAGAACTGAACTTTATATCCACTTTCTTATATACCTTTCAAGACCATAGCATATTTAGTATGACTAAACTGCATTAAAATGCTTTATGCTCATGGCTAGTAGTATTGTATAGTACAACTTAGATATTCTTCACAAGTTATGAGAGGTACAAGGTATTTGAGCTTTATATATAATGTTAGTTTAAAAAATATACAGAGTTGGGTGTGTACACCTTTAATTTCAGCACTTGGAAAACAGAGACAGACGTTACTGAGTTTGAGGCCAGCCTGATTGACAGTCAGTTCCAGCACAGGATTGTCTTCAAAGAAACCAACACACACACACACACACACACACACACACACACACACACACACACACCCCATTAAATCATTATCATCTTTTTTGAGACAAGATCTTACCATGTGGTCTGGCTATCTGGCCTGGTACTTGCTGTGTAGACCAGAGTAGCCTCAAACTCAGAGATGCACCTGTCTCTGGCTCCCCCATGTAACTCCCATGCCTGGTTAGAGTTCATGCTTTGGAAGAATATTGAAGATGGGATATAGGTAAGAATATTGAAGATGGGATATAGGTAAGAATATTGAAGATGGGATATAGGTAAGAATATTGAAGATGGGATATAGGTAAGAATATTGAAGATGGGATATAGGTGAGTAAGAATGATAGTAGAGACAAGCAGAGCCTGCAGTGATGCTGTATGGTAGTTATAGATAATTATAGCAGTTTTATTTTAACCTTAATATGCTAGCTATCACATAATGGCATGAGCCAGCATAGTTTAATGTGTAAGGTTAATATTTATAGCTGTTACATTTGAAATAAAAGTTTTAATTTTGTTGTTAACACTGGTGTGGCATCATGAAATGAACAGGCTTTTTGATAGTTTTTTTTTTTAATTAGTTGCCTTTATTTGTATTGTTTCTATGGATAGTTTTTAATCCAGATAGGTACTTTTATTTTTAACCTGATGTGATTCCCCCATACCGAAAAGAAGGGCTTAAAGGAATTTAAGGCTGTAGGCTAAAAAGAACCTCATTAAACATTGTTAAATTAACTTGGCCTTCTTCTTCCTGATAAGTCAAGAAAAATTGGGATAGTTTTATTTCTTTGCTTAACTACAAATAATAGATTTTACTGTAGTAACAAAGCAAGAATACATGATGTCTTTGCTATATTCAAAACTAAAGTTCCGATAGTTTCTAATCATTCTGCTCATGTGCTTGATCTGATGTAGCATTGAGAGAAGAAAGGTCAGGTCAAAAGTATTGAGAGCATTGTCTTTCTAGTCATTGTAGTATGATTCTGAATAGATAAACTATGAAAATGTGGTGGTCTTGAGGTTTCTCAAAAATAAGTAGGAACAATTCCTGTTGGCAGTGTAGTTAATCTGCTATTTTGTGAAGGGTTTTGAAGGGAAACTTTTGAGTACTAAATTTCAGTTTTGATTTGCAATTATAAAAGTTGATTTGTTTGAGTTTTCTGGAACAAAGAGAGGTGGTCATACCTTTTTACTTATACTGAAACTGCTCACAAGAATACCAGCTTCTGATGAGATAAAACCATAACTGAGGAAGAATGAGTGGTGGGATCTGTATATCTGATTATTTTTTATGAGATGGGGCAGAAAAGAAAATAACCTATGTTTAAGACAGGAGTCTCAGATACTGCAGCTTGATCTTTATTACTGCGGTTACTTCATTACTTAATAGACTGAGGTGTTATGATCTTAAAAATCCAATTTGTGGTTTCTTCGTTATCTTCCACATTGTTTTATGTATTTTTGTTTTCTGTTTGAGGTAGGGTCTCATTGTGTAACCTAGGCTGGTTCAAGATTCTGAGCGATGGTTACAGGTGCATGCTGTGGTGGTCCATCGTGCTTTCCTGTTGAACAACTTTCCGTCTCCAGTTTGCACGTTGAGCTTCTACGTTTTCAGTCGATGTGATCATTAAAGGCAGTTTTGTTTTCATCATACCTATTTAAACCTGGGCATGCAGCAATGGAGTTCTCCTTCACCACACACCTTCATGGCTCTGTGTCTGTACTGACTGCTCCAAAAGCATGCCACTGAGCAGTGCAGTGATCCTCCCAAGGCTGCCTTCAGTACAACACTTTATACTGCTCCCAGTGCTTCCACAAGCCTTTGCCTCTGCAGAGAGAATGCTGTGGAAGAGTGAGGGAGCACTGGGGGACACTAACATAGATTAGTGTCTTATTCTGACCCTTATAACTATCCCCTTTTAGTGGAGTACACTCTCGCCCAGCCTGACTTCCTGTTAATCAGTTCTTTATTTCTTTATATTGTAAACACTAGAACTAAGGCTGGAGAGAATGCTTAAGAGTCCTTTCCGCTCCAGAAGACTCCAGTTTTACCAGCACTCATCCCAGTTCCAAGGGATCCAACACCCTCTTCCAGCCTTCATGCACACTGGAGCACACGTCTCTTTCACACACAAATATAAATAAAACATTTTTTATAAAAGAGCTGGACACATGGACTTTGTCTCACTACTCAAGAGACAGAGGCAGGCAGATCTCTGTGATTTTGTGGCCAGCCTGGTCTACATAGTAAGTTCCAGACAGTCAGGGATGTTACAGAGAGAAATTCTGTCTCAAAAGTCAAAATAACAACAACAACAACAACAAATGTAAAAAGAGAAAGGCATATGGTAGGGTTGACTAGCTCAGTATTGGACACTTAGCAGACAGCACAGTTCCCTGGGATTGATTACTTAGCACTGCCAACAAAGACTAACTATAAAAAACTAAATCCAGCTGTTGATAAGTGCCTCACTCTGTTTTGTAGAAAAGCAGATTTCTTACACCTTTGAGAAAGTACTTAGAATGTGTTATTTCCATTATAACTGTCGCCCTATAGAGTTGGTTTTAATTTAGTATGTTTCTTCTTCCCTGTTTCTGATCTTCTCATGTGTGGATTCTGCTTACTGTACACATTTCCTGTTTCCTACTTCATAGACTCAAAGGGGCCCCTGAATATTTGATTGCTGATTTGCTATAGTACGCTAACTTGAAGGCTTTCAGTTTGATCTACTAAAAATTGTAATCACATAGACAGACAATCAGGTATTTGGAATTATGAGTCACTGCTGGTGGAATTTAGAGCAAGTGTATGGGTCCTGAAAAAGAATCTACTTAAACGTTGACCATTTTGTCAAGATTCTTGTCTAGTACTTAACAGAAATGTGTCAAGAGAGTACAGGGCTGGTAGAACATTAGGTGTTTTGATGTGAGATGTTTCTGTTCCACCTTTTCACTCATTCTTCATTCCAGTCTTGCAAAGGTAGGGATTGTTATTCCCACACTATGGGTCGAGTGCTATACGAATAGCAAGTGTAGTTACAGGTCTTCCAGATGCTCATGTTATGTCAATAGTTAATGTTCCCTTATAGATAAACTATATTGTTACTGCCTATATGCCTCAAAAGTTAAAACTGAAGCACTCATGATTTATACTACAAAATGTAGATGATGGGTAATATACTTATGTTTTTAAAACATAAAATGTAAAGTGTTTAAAGGGTTATTCTTGGGTTTAATGGTTAAGAACACATAAGAGCTGACTTTAGTTCCCCATACTCACATCAGACAGTTCAGGGGCTTCTGGCCTCTATGGTAACCTGAGCTCAAACATAGAACTACAATAATGAGCCTAAGCCCTAAAAATAGAAGAGAGAGAGCTGTTGTTTATTTTGGCATAGAATATTTGATTTCTGTGTTAGGAATTTTAAACCATGATAATATTTTTAAAATTTTTTTCCCTGTGATAATGTGTATCTGGGCTTGTTGATATAGGTTGAAGTTACAAATAGTACAACTCTTAAAAGAATATTTGAATTTTTGACTAATAAAAAACTCCACATTTTTCTTGCTACTCACAGTTGGGTTATTGCTCTAAACTAATTGCCAAAATATGTTGTTTTACTAAAAAAAATTATTTTGGGAAAGAAGCTTCTCATGTTAGTACAATGACCATTAGGTAGTACCTTGACTTGTGTAGTGAAAGAGGCACAGAGAGCTGGTTTATTTGAATAATCGACTTGCCAATTAGCCATCAAGTGCTCCCATCTGTGAGATTGTTGATCAGATGGGTTCGCTGGGTTGTTTCCAGACTAGGGCATCATAAATGGCACTTGAAAACTGTCACTCTGATGATGGGTTTCAAGTATTACACTGCTTGGTGCTGTGGAACCTTTTTTTCCTTTTGCAGCACCATGTTTTTTTAGAACATACTGATCCCACTTATGAATTCTGTGGCATCCAGAGAACTTGGGAGACCTGCCACTGATGTAAAGTTCTGCTTAATCTGCTGCTCTGGCCTGGGCTGCTTTTAAACCACGCTGGTAACAGCTTCTTTCATGGCCTTCACAGTCATGTTGGTTGGTGATCTGACTGGCACAGGCAGGCACTGTGCATTGCCTGTTGGCCATGTAACTGGCACACTGGCAAGTTTCTTTGTACTTTGCCATCAATAAAAGCTCATTTTTAAATGTCTCCTTTATAGACGTATAGAGTAGCCTAAGGCCATGTGAGTGTTGAGATTTCTCATAGCAGTTGTGTGAAATGACTTTGCACTCTTCTTTACATTTTGTAAGAATTTAAATCGCTTACAACTTATATTTTAAAATTTATTCAATAACTTAGGAGTATACATTTCTGTAACTAAAACCCCTTCTCATTGTTCTCTATCTTTCAGGCTTGGCCGTCTGCATGTGGGAAGCTTTCCTTGGTTGACTCTTTCAGTCCCTGTGGGTGTGTCTAGACACCAGAATCTGAGTGATAGTCCTGTGTGTAGGCTTGTGCCAGGCTTCTCTTCTCTTCTCAGGGGACCCTGATTTTGAACCATCTTCCTGGTCTCTAGTTTGTGTAGGAAAGAAATCTGAGACTGCCCTCTCTGCCGTCCTGGCACAGGTTGCTAAAGTCACTGGCAGAGGGAGTGTCTTTATTTGGGGAATGGTTGACAGTTGCTCTGGAGTTGGGTAAGATCTAAACAGGGCTGAAATCCATGGCAAAGGCAAGAAAATGAGATTGTTGGGGAACTTTGTAGGCAGTTTGGGTTTAGTGTTTTATTCCCAGTGTAGATCTTCTTCAGATATTGGTATCATCCCCAGGCTCCTAGCTTTCACTTGTAGACAGTCTCAGTGAGGAAGTGACAAACTCTTGTAATTTGGAATTGTGGGTTGTATTTCCTTTTTGTTTTGTTAAGTTTGGGTGGTAGTGCTTCTCCTCTGTAAGAAAATGCCCAGTATTAAATAGTAATAAATGTTATTTAACATTAACTAACCAGGAGGTTTCCCTTCATAGGTGGGAAATTGATACTTTGTAACAAGTAACTTTAGTATATCTTTGAAAAAATAGTACATTTGATAAAAAACGGTTTTATGACACAACTGAGAGACTGTTGCTTTTAAGTGTGCCTCTTTTGTGAATAAGCAGAAGTATAAAAAAGGAGACGAGAAATAGACACCACAGTGTGACCTATAATTTTCTTCACAGAATGATAGGACATTCCCTGTGCCTTTGAACACTGTCACTTGCATGCTTTGTAAGCATGTTTCTTCTGATGTGTTTTTCTGTTCCTTTCCCCTTAGTTCCTCAGAAGTAGGAACTGTGTGGGAGTTTTCTTCCTTCCTAAGCAATGTTTTGAATAAATCAGTGCTTAATGATATTGCAGGTAATAGTATTTCTAGGAAGTACCAAAGAAGTGGGTTTTATTCTTTAATCTTTATTATGCCTGCAAACTTCTTAGCGTTTGTGCTTCTAATCAACATGAACAAGTAGATTTTTGTTGTTGTATGAGAAATAAGATGTTTTTATAAGCAAATAATTACTTTTAAATATACCTGTATTAAATGTATATATGATATGTTGCAGAATTTAAAAGTTCTATTTATTGAATCCTGCGTGCCCCTACCATTCCCTGTTCCCTTCTTTGGAAAAAACTGTTTCCTGATTCTTTTTGGCCTTTCAAAGATACTGCCTATCAGTTGTGTCTGAGTGAAATAGAAAGGAAGGCAGAAATATATAGAAATAATGTGTTGTAGCCTTTAGCCACATATGGCTAAAGCCATATATAACTGATCATGACTGAAAACTAAATGTTTATTTAACCTTAAATAAGTTGTTTAAATAGCTTCTTGAAGCAGTGGTTACTATAGTAGATGGTGTATTGTACATATTATAGTGTATACTGGGGGTTATTTTGTCTCATATTCGTATGTATAAAGCACCCCTCCCCAAGTTCTGGCTATAGAACTCAGGGCTTTGTGAATGTTAGGCAAAGTGCTCTACCACGGAGCTAGATCTTCAGCTCTAGAGCTTGTGTTTCTTAACTCATACCTTGCTGTTCTTTTAATCTTTGGAGTAACTATGATTTAGTCCTCTATTGGTAAATACTTGTTTCCTATCATACTTCAGGTAATTGTTATCCTTTGGTTTACAGTCTCTCTCCAAGGTATACATGCATATGTCTAGAAGTTAAATTTCTAGAATTGATGGTCATCTTAATCACAATAGGTTTAGCTTGTGCTAGAAATATCCCAGGCTTTGGCTCTGAATTTAAGCTTTACGGTGTACTTGAACACTGGTTAACTCAAGCCTGAGCATCTTCATTTGGAACCGTTACTATTAGCTGCTTTTCTGTTGCTATGCTAAAACACTCCGAACAAGGCAATTTATAACAGGAAGGGTTTGTTGGGTTTATGAGTCCAGAGCGAAAAGAAGCTTGGTAACAAGTAGTGCAGCAGCTATGGTGGCTGGAGCATAATATTCAAACTGTAAGCAAAGAGGACAAACTGGGAGGTGGCACCAGGCCTTGAAACCTCAAAGCCCACCCTTAGTGACATATGTTCTCCAACACAACCACATCTCTCAAGCTCCCCAAATACCAACACCCCCTGGGGACCAAGTGTGCAGATGCCCATGACTGTGGGGGACATCTCATTTAAATCACCAGATACTTTGCAGTTATTAATGCAATGGTGGATCTGCCAAATGGTGCTAGAGGTTCAAGTGAGAGGTGGTGACAATGGCAGTTCTGTTACTTGCTTAACTGACAATGAAACATAAAACAAGCCCAAAGGTGGATGTGGTTGAACATTTGGAACAGCCTTAGCTAACTCGTCAGATTTGTAAGTAGGGCCAGCCACTGTGCATCTTACTGGACCTCCCTGAATTGCATGGGTCATTTTAAAACTGTTTTTATGTTAGAGTCTGTGTATCAACTGGCAAGACTGCATTTCACGTTGTTAATGGTGCTTTGCTTCTCAGCCAATCTTGATATAGGATTGAATGTATTTGAATAGCATGTGACTTCTCAATAGAACATAGAAAATGGAAAAGCTCATGATCTTTAGAATAGCAAGTTTTTGGTCTGAAATTTGTATGAGTTTGGATACAGTTTATTTCAATAACTTTGCTTACTTGAAACAAAACTCCTAGAATTGTATTAGAAAGTTAAAATTTATAACTTGATTCCTTAGCCACAGATGAGCTCATATTAAAAGCTTTGGGTCAGCTCTTAGCACTGCCATTTGAATGTTTAACTGTAGAAGCAACTTATTCAGGGTGGGGAGATGACTCAGCAGGTAAAGGCGTTTGCTGCTAAGGCTCTTTCTTGACCTGAGTTTGGTCACTGGGACTCATTTGGTACAAAGAGAGAACCTATTCCCATTGTTGTCTTCTAACCTCTTATATATATGGCATGACGTGCACATAAGCACAAAGAAACAAAGATATTGTAACATACTAAAATTATATATAGCATATATATATTAAAGATTTATTTGTTGGTTTTATGCTAGTATACCGTGGCTGTCTTCAGATCCCTTTACAGCCACCATGTGGTTGCTGAGAACTGAACTCTCTCTGGAGGAGCAGTCAGTGCCCTTAACCACTGAGCCATCTCTCCAGCCCCTCAAATTATATTTTTCAATGAGGTGTTTGTTTGAAATCAGTGCCTAAAGTTTTCTAAGTATCTACTTTAAGAATCAGTTTCAGACATGTTCTGTATTTGTATGGGGGGAGAGGAAAATGTGTTCAGTTTGTTTTCCTTTCTTTTTTAGTCTCTACCTAAAAAGCATATTTGTGTATTAAACTCAGCTCAAGGAAAAAAACAAAGTATTGAACTTTATATCTGAATTTAGTACATATTTCTTAAGTGTACATGTTATATTGAAATTAGATTTGCTATTTTTTAGTAGACGCCAGTAATCTTAAGTATTAAAGGTTTATTGTTAGAAGTAGTAGGAGGAATAGCAGTTATGTGCCAGGCTCTATACCAAATGTATTCCATATGTTATCTCATTTAATCCTTACATTAACTAGTAAGGACCATGTGGTATGATTAGCACCATTCACAAAAAAGTGAGTCTTAGTTTTAAGCAATAAAGATGCAACCTCAGATGTATGCTTTCTGATTTAAAATATTTATATGTCATTGATATCCTCACTGATATTTTAGTTTGGGGAGGGATTGAGGATTAATCAGATTGTTGCCAGGCATGTCATCTTATATACTGAATTTGAGGCTTAGGTAGTTAAGGTTAGCGTTGTGAATTGCCGTTCACAGCTGCCACCATAGTTAACTCTGAAACATTGGAATATTTTTTTTTGAGTGTATAAATAAGGCACATTTGCTGGACATAGTGATACACATATTTAGACCCAGCATTTGGGAGGCAGGCAGATCTCTGTGAGTTTGAGGCCAACCTAGTCTCCATAGAGAGTGCTAGCCTAGTCTCCATAGAGAGTGCTAGCCTAGTCTCCATAGAGAGTGCTAGCCTAGTCTCCATAGAGAGTGCTAGCCTAGTCTACATAGAGAGTGCTAGCCCAGCCAGTGTTACACAGTGAAGCCTTCTCAAAAAGAAAAAAGAAAAAGAAAGAAAGAAAGCTTATTTGAAGTAACTGGTAACTGGCAGAAAGAAAATTGGATCAGGAATATGAGTTAAAATTTTGAATGCGTCTTTAGAGTTGTAGCTTATACAAGCTATTCATCTACCTATATTTCCTTGTATTTGCATTTGATCTAGCTAAAAGGCTAAGAAAACTTCCTGTGTTTAAAACAAAACAACAGATAGTCATTCTCTTCAGGGACATGTCTCGGTCTCTGGAGAATAAATTAAGTCTTTTGAGGCTGGATTAGTTAACCACCAAACTGAGTTGTTTTAAAGCCAGCCTCTCGTACTACCTTTGAGCATCTTTAATGCATGTATTCTCCCACATGAGCTTGTTGGCTGTCCTAGCATACACTGCCATCATGTAAACGCCATTAACCCAGCAGAACAAATTTCTTGGACCTCTATAGCTTAAGCTAAATACATCAGTTTTCTTTATAAGCCTCTTAACTTCAAGTATCTTGTTATAAATAGCAAGGGGGTGGGGAGGAAACAAAATATAATCAAAGTGAGTATCCAACAGTAGATGAACAATTTTAAAAAGTGATATGTGTACATATGGTAGTATTATCTAACAGTAGGAAAAAAAATAAAATGTGGTAGAACTGGAGAACATTATTATGTAAATTAAGCCAGGCATAGAAACACAAATAACACATGATCTTACACACATGTAGAAGAACGATCTCAGAAAAGTAGAACTCTATATATCAAAGCATCATATAATGTCCTATAAGTATGTATAATTCTTGTTTTCATTAAAAAGAGAACAAAAGTGCATTTGCCACCACAACCTCCTAAGTATCAGACTTAGTAACAGATCACAATGTAGAGTGTCCATTGTTTGCATAGGGGATTAGTCTGATGCTCCTTGTATTCAGATTCTAAATTCTGTACCCCCAAGATTTGGTTGCACCCCAACTAGGAGATCCTCAGGTATGCCAGCTTTTGTTTTGGCATAAACCTTGTCCGCCAAGTTATACCTGATTGGTTAATAAAGATTCCTACAGCCTGGGCTGGGCTGAAGAAAGGCAGAACAAAGGCTCATAGGCTTGGAGTCTCAGGCAAGGACCAGGAAGGGGTGTGTGTGTGTGTGGTGGAGGGGTAGATGGATCATGACATGGCCATGAGGGCTGGCCTGTTGGAGTAGGAGCTGCTCAGGAAGAACACGGCAGTGATATCTCAGGGTCATTGACAGGAAGTAGACAGAACAGCAGAGAGTTGATACCTGCCCAGCTCTAGTGCTTTAAGGCTTACTATAAATATAAGGCTTTGTATCTTTTATTTGGGAACTAAATGATCTAAGGTAGGGTAGAAACCCTTAAATAATATTTACTACAACAGTTTGCCCTCTGGGTTATATTCATGATGAGGCAGCTGACCAGCCTCTAAAGACTGTTATCATAGCAACCTAGGAAAATCAGAATTCAAAATGTGAAATGCAGTTTCTTCTGACTACTGATTTTTGTAAATATGTTAGGAGGGCTAAGAAATATCAGTAGAACCACACTAAGTCAGGGACTGTCTTTAAAGTAATAAAAACCAAATAAAGGGTATGTGAAATATGATTCTGTTACTAGCACCATAGAGAAAATGAAAACTAACAGATAATGACAGCACAGCAGAAATTATCGGTTAGTAAAAAGGATCACGAATAGATTACCCAGCAGCATACTAAGCACACTGAATGATGAATGTTCAACTTCTTGCTTGTAGTGGTGCTTTCACAAGTGTGTACAGTTGTTCCCAGATATTCATGGAGGACAAGTTTAGAATCCCCTACAGGTAAACTCTTTGGTGCACAAGTACCTTATGAAAGGTCGTGATATTTTTATTAGTATTTATGCTTAGACTCCTGTATAGTTGAAGTCATCTCTAGATTGCTTAAGATTTTATTAGTAGTCATCACACCATCTTGTGTAGGGAGAGAAAAGGTCAGTATAGGCGCAGCTCCCCCAGCCGGTGAGCTTGTGTCAAGTTAAATAAAACTAGCCACCAGTCCAGTTGTTTTACAACTATCATCAGGGTGCCTCTCTGGAACTTTTTAACTCCTTAACGGTAGCTCTACCCATTAAACAAGAATTGCCTCTTGCTCTTCCTTAGTTATTTCCTTGGGGGAAAGGTACTGAGTGAAGACAGACAGTGATGGCGATTCCTGCCTTGGTGGCACACAGAGTTTGTTACATCCAGTCTGATCATGAAACTGGGTCTTGAGGCCAGAACAGGACTACCTGTCATCCTCTAGCCCTGCCATATGGCCCTTTGCCTGAGAGCTTGGCTCCACAGCCACACGGATCCACAGCATTCCAAACAGAATGACCAGCTGGGGACCAGGTGTTCATATCCACGTGGGAGACATTTTACATTTAAATTACATTTAACACTTTTTCTCTACCCACTGTCAATTACTATTGCACTTTCTATTTTTGACTATGACTACTTTTAAGTCCTTTTGTGACTGAGGCATATTTCACATGCATTGTAAAATTCAGAATTTTTATTTTTTACTGCTGAATAGTTTTTCATCATACATTGTCACCGCTCTAGTCAGTGGAATTGACTGGAGAACCTGGGAAAATTGAGCCAATAAATGAGGCAGACTAAAGACTCATGCAGGAGTCAACTTTAGTCAAGTCTGAGACAATTTATACTCTCAGGTTAAGACAGGTCACCTGGGGGCTGGAACATGGCTCCGCGGTTAAGAGCACTGACTGCTCTTCCAGAGGTCCTGAGTTCAATTCCCAGCAACCACATGGTGGCTCACAACCATCTGTAATGGGATCTGATGCCCTCTTCTGGTGTGTCTGAAGACAGTTACAGTTTCTGATTCATATACATAAAGTAATGAATAAATAAATAAATCTTAAAAAAAGAAAAAGAGGGGGAAAAAAGGTTACCCGAGTAAAGTTCTCATGAGTTAAGCTGTTTGCAGTCACAATGACAAGCCACCCACGGGAAAACTGTTTTTCCATGAAGGAATATAAAGGATAGTTTGAACATTTAATTAAGGAGCAACACCAAGCAATAATGAGTAGTCTGGAGTAAACTCTTGTATCTGCTACATCTGTGAGGGGTACCATGAACAACTCCATGTTTCACCAGCACTCAGAATTCCCCTGGCACTTTCATTCCTTCCTGTGTTCTGACAGTGCGTGTGTACTACCTTGTGCTTATCCATCCATCCACTATGATTAGTTGGGCTGTCTCCCACTCTTGGCTAGTGTGACTAATGCTGCTATTAACATTGAAGACCTATCTGCTTGAGTCTGTATATTCAGATTTTTCTTTGTAAATGTAATCAAAAATGAGTTGCTGGTTTTTGAAAGACTAATGTGTTTTTCTCAGCAGTCCATTACCTTATGAAAAGACTTAGGAGAGGAAACAATGACTCAGTAGTTTCACTTCCAGTTGCTCTTTCCTTTGTGCATTTCTCTCTAGCATCATTCTCTTTCTGCCCAAAGGACACAACATTTTGTGATGCACATATGCTGCCCATCTTAGTAGTTAGCCAATCCTCCCACCCTTTTTACAGCTAAGCTTTTGTGTTTACTTTTTGAAAACTTTTTTTTTTTTAAGACTTTTTTTTAAAAAAACGAAACTGTTGGATTTAGGGGTCTTTTCTGTAGGCACAACTACCTTTACATAATTTCAAGTATTTCCTATTAATCTGTGACTCTTCTTTTCCCCATCCTGGTGGTGACTTTTGAAGAACAAAAGCTTTAACTTTGAGGTCTTCTATCATCTCACATTATAAACTTCTGAGTTTTCTGGTTTTAATGTTGTATTAGTTATATGTGCAGTGTCTTGCCTTGGGCTCTTTTTCCTCCTGCTCTAGGAGCACTGTCCTTTCCTGTGTCATGTTAATTTAAGTCTTTCCCTAGTGTACTGGTGAAAGGATACTTGTTCCCAGGGCTCTCTGGGAGTTTTGCTTTTCCCGCTAATCCTTTTGGGTGATTCTATAGATTCCTTATACACACATATGATTGTCACATAACTGAGTACAGAAAATCTGAGGACCCCTAGAATTTTAAGATGGCTCAAGCTGTTTCAGTCTTCCTGTAATCTTGGCTATCTCGCTTCATTTCATAGCGTGCATCAGCTTTCTGTGATTTACCGTCCTGCACTTTAGGACCTTGGGAAACTTGGATGACCACTGGGAGGGGAAGGTTCATCCCATTTGTTTCCCAGGTGTTACCTTGGCTTGTCTGCTACCTTGTCACAAACTGTTGTTTCACTTGGCTTTGTCCTTTGCAGGTGAGGATAGAAATCTAAATTAGGCTATTTTTGTTTTTGTTTTTTGTTTTTGTTTTTATCATCCCTCTTGTGAGAAGGTGATATCATAGAACAATTACATAGTTAGGCTGGCCTTGAACATTTGGTCTTCTTGCCTCAACCTTGAGTGCAGAGATGACTGGCAGGTACCACCATACTTTTTTTTTAATGGAAAAAAAAAATGATGTTGGAATAGATGTTCTAGAAGAGTGATTCTCAACCTTCCTAGTGACATGTGACCCTTTAATACAGTTCTTCATGTTGTGTAATACTTGTTAGACTATAAGAGAATGCACTCAAATTGAAGAATTAATTTAATTCAACTCGACAGACAATGTGAGGATGAGGCGTATATGTTTTTGTGTGTAATTTAAGTTTGATGTATAGGGCAAGATTTCTTGAGTGTGGTAGTACTAATAATAGAGACAGATTGATCCATTTACAGTGACATTTGAAACCTGTTTTCTCAATAACACACTGAGGAGTTTCCTTTAGTTAGAGTTTATGGAACACTTACTATGTACAAGGCGCTCTGGTGTCTCACGATTATGAAGTGATTAGTGTGTTTACAGTCCTGTAGTTGTGCTGTTGTTATATGCTTGATTTTTCACATGTATAAGTGAGATCCTAGTTAATCCCCACTATGTTTAAAACGTTCAGGGGCAGGCCATGGTGGCACACGCCTGTCTGTAATCCCGTACTCTAGAAAGTAAAACAGCAGTCTAGCAAACTTGAAACATATCCAGACCAAACAATGAAAGCCTGTGGTAGAGACAGGGAGGAAAGAAGAAAGAAAATTAAATAGCTGGCTTGTCTCACAGATTGTAGCATTGTCTCAGCAGCAGAAGAAAGTGTATATAATTGTGTTTAACGGTATTATAAAGTAGTGGCACACCTCTGCACCGAAGGAGATGCACACCAGCAGTGTCGCTTGGCCTTCATTCTAGCTGGAGTTCCTTCTAGGGAGCCCTAGGGTGGACCAGAGGCAAAAGGCATGAGAATGTCAGACCTCTAGGAGTCAGGAAGAGTAGTTCCAAGATCAGCAAGGGATTTAAGATGTTTTGAAGGATGTTTTGAAGCCTTCTCTGGCTGCTGGAGGACTGAACTGTTACTGTGGCTACTCCTGGCTGTGGCTGTGAGAGAATCCTGACAGATAGAAGAAAAATCTCGTGACCTGGTAGGAGAAAATGATAAGGAGTCAAACAAATGAGGTGGCTCTCCTAGAGAGGTTACAGCCAGCCGCTGTTTAACAAAAGTTTTGAGAGTACTGTGGGTCAGGGTTCATACATATATTCAAGAGTATACCAGGAAGCTGGCAACCACTCCTCAGGGGCGGACTGGTCCAGATCAACAAAAGTAATGAGAAGGAGATGGTGGTTGGGAGAATCAACAAGACTCACATCTTCAATGGAAGTAACTGGATCATGCTGTTATATAAAGGGGGTGACAAATATGACAACCACTGTGGCCAAGAGCAGTGTCGTGCAGTGGTGATCTCCTACGATCGACACACACCAGTGGATAGTTTTAACCCAGTGTCTGAGGAGCAAGGCAAAGTCCAGGATTGCCTCTACCTCTTTGAGATGGATAGCAGCCTGGCCTGTTCACCAGAGGCCTCACACTTGTCATATTTGCATCGTTGGTTGCTGTCTATGTCATTGGGGGTTTCTTATACCAGTGACTGGTAGTGGGGGGGGGCCAAGGGAATGGAGCAGTTTCCTCATCTGGCTTTCTGGCAGGATCTTGGTAACCTAGTAGCTGACGGTTGTGACTTTCTGTGCCATTCCAAACCCTGCAATGTGCCCGCAGCATATCATGGATTCAGAAGAAAGGGATGATCATTTGCTACCAATGTGATTGCACTTTTAATGTCCAGCCACTTCTTCAGTCTCCAAACCAAAGCATCCTCAGCAGACTTCTCAAGCAGTCTCTCCCTCTCTCACCTCGCCATTAATTTTCCTTCTTTCCAGTTGGCTTTTGATTTGACCCGAACCTGCCTCCCTTTGCTCCTATTGTTTTTCCTCTGCACTAGTACAGTGGAAGGCAGACAGACATACGGCCTGTGGGGCAGACTCCTATACCCCAGGAAGAGAAAGGACATGAGTCCTGGCTGTAAACATTTTTGTAAGTTAAGACACTGAATTCTTTAATTAAAAAAGCAAAGATTACTTGTAAAAAAAAATAAATAAAAAGTAAGATAAAGTAGTAAAAATGCATGGATGATTGTCACATATATTAGGGACTACTTTATGCTAACATAATAAATGAAAGGCAAGTCGAGAAATTATGTGGACTTTTAGTAAATAATTTTAAAAACATTAAAAATAATACTATATCACCTATACCGTTATGTAGTGAAAATGTAAAGAAGTACATGATAAAGTAAGATAAATTGGTATATGCCTATTAGTCGTAGTAGTCGTAGCCCTTGTGAGACAGAGAATAAAATGCCTGAGGCCAGTGGTGCATGTAGCCACCCACAAAACAAAACAGGACTCCACCCTTACCCCCGGTTTGTAAAGCACGATAATCACCAGTCAGAGTAGTGCTCCATCCGGGTGGGAGTGGGGATGCAGTCAGTCAAGGGACAAGGATACAGCTGCTTTAGCTGATGTTTTATTTTGTAAGCTAGATAGTGATTTATTATACAAGTCAGACTTTTACATTTCTTACATTGCTGTTCTTCTAGAGGTAGCTTTCTCCTTGGGCCTCTGCCCAGTCTGCTGCCTGTTTGGTTTGCTGGATAATACTTTTCTCTCTAGCTTCTTTATCTTATTTTATGGATATCCTTATTCTTTTGTGTGGACCTAAATTTTAATAGCGACCACACAAGCTAACTTGTCTGAAGATTTGATACCATGTTACTATTCCATAGTGTGTTAATTAAGCTTTGGGTTTATATTTCAGATTTTAGGGCAATTGGGGGTCTTGGGTAGTTTCCAGTAAGAGTGAAACAAAAATTCAATGAAGTGAGATAAAATGGGTTTCATGTCTACTTGAATATGCTTGAGTATTCTGCTGCAGGTTTAGTAAGTAGTCAGACTCTTGAGTTTTGAGATCCAGCCTATAGGTACTTCATACATAGCTTCCTTAATAGTATTGATATTACCTAGTTGGTTAAGCCCCACCTACAACCATATTGTACTTCTCTACTTTCTTGTCCCCACATAGGCAGTCCTCCTATGTTGTGTTGTGACATGGCACATACTTCTTCACACTGATCTGACTGCTTCTTTCCAGTGTTGCCACTGCTAACTCAGCAGGTTGTCTGTTGTTAGCTGGGTGGGTGTCACTACTAGTGTTCTTAGTAAACCTACCGTCAGAAACCCAAGGGCCCTTTAAATAATGTGCGACTGATAACTTCACTCCTGTATTTAAACATTAGTTACGTTTACACATTGTTTTGTCTTCACTGTTGGATAAAGTTATACTACTCTGGTCAAGAAGTAATGATTCTCTTGCGTGGAAAATGACCAAGGAGAACTATCGTTCCTCGGGGAGTGTTTTTACCAGTGTTGTTTGATGTGTGACGAGCCATTGTGAAGCCCAGCGGTCTTTTCACTTAACAAGGCATGCTAGGATAGGACAGAGAGGACTTTACTTACTTATTTATTTGACTCGTGAGGTACTTTGTGTTTGTTTTGTATTTTTAAACAGTTTGAGCTCCTGTTGTAGGTTCCTTGATATCTTCAAGTAGCCATTTTATCATATACTATTTTAATTACTTTAATGTTCCATGCTATTTTGGTCATCCCTTGTAGGACTGTAAGATTTTCTCTCTAAAATTCTTTTGCTTTCTTTCATTATTTAATATTTTCTACTTTCTTTCCAGTCTTTTGAAATGGCCTGGTTTTCTCTTCCCTTAAAAGTTACTTTGGTGTCAGGTCATGATTTAGAAACAACTAAATCTTAATGGCTCAGCGTGACAAAACTCTTTTCTGTCACACTGTGATGGATCTCTGTTCTGTGGTATTGTCAGTATTCTGAGATGCCAGGCAATGGCATAGTCACTCTTTAAAAGTTCTCATTGAACACAGTAAAGGTCAGGCAGTTTCATTTCTCTTAGTTGCTTACTTGTTCACACCTAACTACAAGAGGAAGGGGGCCAACATTTTTGTGTACTCAAGACTCAGGAGTATTTTATACATGGCAAGAATTGCCACATGCAATGTCTCCATACCTAACTAATATCAACCTACTTCCTACTTCTGTGATATTTTGTCACTGCCTAACTGAATTAAAATTATAATAAATTGCAGTGGTGAAGAATTTGATGTGTTTTGAAATTGGCTCTGAACTTCTGAAATTTCAAGACAGCTAACTGGGCAAACTTGTGTCAATCATTTCATTGGCTGACAGCAGTGCAGTCCTTTCCTTTATAAGTTTAGGACAGTGGTCCTTTGCCAGCAATCACCTGGCATCTACAGACAAAACTTGCTTTGTCTAGTGTGGTGGTGCAAGCCTTTAAACCCAGCACACACAGTGATCTCAGCTCGTATAACTGCAGCAGACAATATCTCTGTGAACTCTAGGTCAGTCTGGTCTACTTAAGTGAGTTCTATGCCAGCAGGGGCTGGATTGTGGGAGCCTGTCTTAGAAAAGGAAAAAAGCCCCAAACCACAAAAACAAAAACAACAACAGTAAAAACCAAATGGTACTTGAACCCCACCCCAGAGCAGTCAAATCAGAACCTCTGACTGGGCCCAGGCATCAGGGTTATTTTACTTGACACAGTTTTGAGATATACACAGGACTAAAAAGCACCTCTATGTTCCTTGCATGTTTTCTGGAGAGGCTCTTTGAATATCAGGCCTTGTTCTGCTTTTATTATTCCTAAAGCTTATCACGTTTCCTGTTATTTTGGCCCCAAACCTGTGTTATATATTCATTTTTATATTTGTGTATAAATATAATATGTAGTTTTGGAGACACTACATTTAAGAATTAGCACTACATCTAATTAGTTCATCATATACATATCTAGTGCTTGTCATACTGTCTGTCACACAGGTTTTCTAAACTCCATATTCTGAAACCCATGCCCACATGCACGTCTTTCTTACATGTTCTTTTGTCTTTTTCTTTCATTAGATGAGATAAATAACATTTGGGAGACAAAGAAGCATGAGGATAGCATTTTAAAAATACAATGCAAAAAGTGCATGCATACAGAAAGGTTATTAGTATTCCTTTAAACACCCCAGGGCCCGGCTCTCGTGGCTGCTGTTTCTAACAGCTGATCACAGTAACATCCACTTAACCTTCAGCTTTCTGATCAGTGATGCAACTAATCCAGTCTTGACTCTGCTTTCCCTTCCAGGGGTGTCCATTGCTTGGATGGCTGATAATCCGTTGCTTACTGCTTACAGTATGTGTTGAAAAAATACTATATTCTGAGAACAGCATGTTAAAGGGAACCCCAGGTTTGAGACTTGTGCCATGTGTAAGGGACAGAGTGACATGGTTTCTGCCCCTGGAACAGAGCCAGCAGGGTATGGGCCTCCATGAGTGTGGATAGCTGCTGTGGGCAGAAAGCTCGTTTGTATAATGATGTACATATTTTTATGTTTCTCCTTCAAGGAATGTCCTTCTTGTTAACAACTCCATGATGATCCAAGGCAGCATGAGTCCGGGAGGGCAAGGTGTGGCTAATGTCTCAGCAAATGATAACCTCTGGGACCTTCAGGACAGCCCTTATAGCTATGGAAAAGAGCTCTAAAAGCATGAATTTGAAAGTATGTAACTTTTCAACTATGCAAAAAATATGAGGATGCAGTGTACAAATGCATCCTCATATTACAAATGCAGGCAGATTCCTGAGTTTAGGGTCAACCTGGGACAGAGCTAATTTAGGTTCAGGTATGGTTAGAATGTTAGTCTCAGGACAATGTCTCACCTAGCTAAGTTTACAAAGGCAGTCAGATCTCTCAATTCTTTTGTAATTTTTTAAAAAGAATGTTGTTGTCCTTTTCGTAAGAGTCAAGTGCTGATTCGTGGGATGGTCAAGAGTAACCTGGAATAAATAACTGGGTTGATATGTAAGTAAAAACCTGGGCAAAAAATGGTAGCAGTTCTTTAGAATTTTTTCTAGGAGAACTGAGCTGCCTGGAGATCTCTGGAGAGTGAGCACAGCTCTTGAATTTTTTCTAACTGGATTTCTGAGCCCAGTTGGGAATCCCAAGAATTTCAGATGTGTCAGGTTTTTTGTTTTGTTTTGTTTTTTTTAATATTAAGATTTATATTAAGATTAAACTTTTCATAAATGCCAAGTACAAGTAACAAGTTTGCCTATTTGTGTGTGTGATTGTTCATGCATGCACACCTGCACCATGGAGATCAAAGAACAATTTGCAGGAGTCTGTGCTTTTGTGTGTACATGAGTGAGTGAAAGAAGGAAGTAACTCTGGGTGTCATTCTCAGAAATGCTATCCTCTTCCTTTGAAATAGTGTTTCTCACTGACCTGGAGCTCACCCAGTTAGGCTAAACTGACTGGCAACCGAGCCCCAGGGAATCTTCCTCTCTCTCTCTGCCTCCTTGGTGCTGAGATTACAAGCACTTTCCAAATGTACCCTACCATGCCTAGCTTTTTACGTGGGTCCTGGGGTTCAAATTTAGATTCTCATGTTTACAAAGCAAGCACTCTACTAACTGAGCCAAACTGTCAGCCCCAAAGTATCTCCTCTTTAAAAGAGTCCTTTAGAAAAACATCCATTCAGACTGAAGTGGCATTAAATTATGTTTGACATCTAAGTTTCTTAAGCTAACCAGCTAATATTCTTGTTTGGAACTCTTTGAACAATAATGCATAGGACAATTGCTACCATGTCTCCTGTGCCTGATAGTGTGTTTCTGTCTGTTGCTTTGCTCTGTACTGTTCCTTTCTGACTTGGGAAAGCCTTGCATATTCTTCAGTTCTTAGCATAAGGGAAGATGTATCAAATTGGCTATTATGACTTACATGCTTTCTTGTATTTTTGTATTTATCTTACCGTGTTGGAATTTTTATTGTTGCTTTCTTGGGTGCCTTCTACTTTGTAAACCTTTTAAAGGAGGAGAATTGCCTGCCTTTGTGTAGTACACATGAGAGAGGTCCCCTAAGCTTATGGTTATTGAGTGAATAGATGAAATCATTTATTCTATGTGTCTGGAGTTTGACCTTAGTTCTTCCTCCCAGCCCCATGCTCTCAGAAATAAGACTCAGACTCGAAATATGTTTACAAACACCTTAGCCATATAGCTAGATTCTTCTCTGACTAGATATGACTTAAAACATTCCATTTATTCCAGCCTACATTCTGTCACATGGCTGATTACTCGTGCTCAGGTACCGTGTGTCTGTCTTACTCCTCACCTGGCTCTAACCCAGAGTTCTTTCAGCCTCCCTGATGTCCCACCTTCTATTTAATTGACAGGTAATGCAGCCATACAATACACAAGATAGTCATATACATATACATATATATATATATATGACTATATATATCTCCCTATATATATTGCATATATGGGTGATAAGTTTGCCTAATCTAGGGTATGAAGTAATGATTTATAAACTTCCCAAAATGATCACTTCATTTGTAGTTTTGTGTAATTTAAACGTTTAAAATAAGCAGTACTAGTTGAACAGTATTTTTAAGTGGGACCAGGCAAGCAAAATGGCTCAGCTGATAAAAATGCTTGCTACTTAAACTTGACAGTGTGAATTTGATCTCTGGAACACATACATGATGGAAGGAGAGAACTAACTACTAAAAGTTGTCCTCCGACCTCTGTATGTATAGCCTAGTTGATGCATACACATACAAATAATATAAATATAGAAGAGAAATATAAATGTTTGTATGTAGTGTCTGTTACTAGAACAGTTCTGATGCCTCAGTGTTCTGCTGTAGGGAATTCAGGATTTTGCTTTTCTTGGTCCCCTCTTGAGTTATAAAAAACAACATAATTTGTTTCTCAGAAGTTCATAAGTTATCCTTTGGGTTCTAAAGTTTGAACCCAAAGTTTTCTTTTGAAAAGCAGTCACTGTACTTGATTCTTGCCTACTGTGTGGATGATAGTCGTAGTGACCCAGAAAGGAGGGTGTTTAGTTATTCTGGTAAAAGTTTATACATGTCTAATGTGACTGATATTCGTGACATCTTATACACACACACTTTTAAATAGGTGAAAATTGTCTCAAAATGACTGTCAGAGTGGTCTTGAAGGGAAAGAAATGTCAGTTGTGCACCAGACACTGGGCCACCAGTTCTTCTGTTACTTAGATCTTTTTATGACTAGATAATGGTGTTATCTCCCTATCTCTCTTGCTAGTGTATCACTTTCACCTCACTGCCTGCTCCCCACTGAAATTTTTTTATTTTTAAAATGTTGGTTCTAAGGCAGCCACTTAGTGTGTTGTATTAGAGAAGTTCAGTAGGCTTAGGATGGCAGTGTTTTCAACAAGGAGCTGAGTGTGTCAGATAAATTAGAGAACTTGACAGGAGTAAGGAGGGCAAAGGATAAAAGGAATAATGTATATATAGGAAGGAGTGTGCTGTATCTCAGATTTGATATCCTTGAACCTTTGCAATCTCCACTAATGCAGCTTTTAATAAATAAGCACTTTTTTTTTGTTAGAGTTATTCAGGAGTCCAGAGGTATTTCAACAATGAGTAAAATTATGCCTCCATCATTATATTATAATTATTTATCAATTTATCACAAATATTTAGTGTCAGATATAAAGTATAAGTTTTCAAATGTTTACCTCTCAGCCTGATGTTTTCATTCAAGTCAGTACTTTAAAAATTACTCAGATTTGAGATATAGTGTATACACATTAATTACTCTTTAATTATAAGATTTAGTATCTTGTCTATATAACTTTTGTTTTAAATTCTTAAAATAAAAATATAGGGAATATTAGTATTTATAAATGTGGCATTTGAAAAGCAGTGCATCATTATTTTGACATTTCCATTCTTATTTTCTTCCCTTTTTTTTTTGTCTCTCTTTCTCTTTCTCTCTCTTTTTTTTAAAGAATTAATGTGCCATCTGGAAACCTGAGATCATGCCATAAAAGGAATTTTGGCTTTTTTTGGCAACCAGTCATCAGGATATGCTGTGACTGCACCTTATCAGAATAATGAAACATAATTAGAAAGGTGTATTAACTCCTGTGCTTCAAAGAATTTTTATATTTGGAATTTTATATGCACCTTGAAAATAAAAAAAAAATGACTGAAAATTTATCTCAGTGTTAAGGTGATTAATTATATAGTTGTTGGATTCTTAAGCCTGAATGTAAATGAAATTTCTTATGACTAAAATGGTTCTGAGCTATTTCTAAACACTGTATGCTAGATTTTTATTCTGGTGTTAAGCAAATACAATTAGTTTATATGTTTATCTAAGAAGAGAGTTGCACTTACATTGCAATTAACTTGCTGTGTTCTTTTCTGAATAATACAGTCACTGGAACTGTCAGCCAAAGGACTCCTTCCCCCCTCTTTTGGAACAATTTTAACTCTAAAAAGTAACAAGTTTTTAAAAAATTAATTGAGAGAAAACAGCTGAAATCATGTAGTGAAAGAGTTAAGTCCACATGAAAGAATTCATTTCCACTTTAATGACCTAGCCTTGCTGGGTTAGGACGGTGGGGAACATGCTTCTGACTTGCTCTCCTATTGCCAATTAACACCTCCTAGAACAGGTTGCTTCAGCTAGTCATTGAAGCTCAGGCAGTAGGAATAGTTTACATGCAGCTTGTTTTTCACACTAGTTGTTTAATACTCAAAAATTAAAGTATTAAAAGGTTCTTTCTTACCTTGCTGGGTAAGAGATAAACAATACAGCAGTAGTTAATTTGTATATGTTTGGATTCATATATTATTTTATGTTTAGTTTTGGTTTTAATTGTGGAAACATATGAATTTTATAATAGAATTGAGGCATATTAGGCACTATAAAATTTAAAAATATTTTCTGTTAACTGTTTGGCGTACTGCATATACTTAGCTTTTGTTTTGTATTAATTGTACCTACTCATGTCTTTTAAATTAATTTCATTAATAAAAAATTAAATTCATTTGTTAATAAAGTCTCTTTTCTCTTTTCTAAAAAAACATTTAAATACACTTTTAATGATCATTCTAAAATTCAAGATCAAGTGTACACCTTAGACAGCTATAATAAAAAAGTCTGCAACATTTTAATTGCAATTTTAAAGCGTTTCATGTCATTTTCCAAAGTAAATTTATAGTCTTAGATATTTGGAAAATGTTACAATTCACTGATACTATTTATTTTACATTTCTTTTATGTGACACTTTGGTTCATGATTAATCAGCAGGTATTTTAATAACATAGTAAAATTGGCTAAATAATTGATACCAGTTCACACTAAGAGAAAGGTGGAGTAATATAACTAATAGTGTTAACAAATTTGTTAAAAGGCCTGAGTAGGTAACACTTCGAGGCGATGGTTTTTATGCTGTTATAATGGCAAATGCCTTTTTTTAAATTTTTTAATTTTTTTTTTTTAGCACTTAGTCAACAAGGGCTGCCCAAGTAAAAGTCACAGTTTTTTTATGCTAGATCAGATTTTTAACCTTCTAAATAAGGAGAAAACAAAACAGAAAACTCAAGTATCATTTAATGTAGCCGTATTTAATGTTTGTGGACCTATGTGGTCATTTCTGTTTAATTCATTGTGCATAGGTAATCTCTGTGCTGCTGTGGAGTGCATTGTTTTCTG
Source organism: Rattus rattus (assembly GCF_011064425.1). Lineage (NCBI taxonomy): Eukaryota > Metazoa > Chordata > Mammalia > Rodentia > Muridae > Rattus > Rattus rattus. Next base: position 39,393,823 of record NC_046158.1, read on the forward strand.
TCCCCGCAGGGTGGGCGTTGGTGAATAAGGGCTGGTGGTGTTGCCTGTGGGCAGTCATGTACAGGTGTTCAGGCCGTTGATTCATATTTCTCCAGCTTACAGGTGTAGATACCATGCCCCCCATTTTAAAACTTTCAAGCAAACAAACTTCAAGCAGTCAGATTTAAGTAATTTTAAAGTGGCCTATAAGAATTGAGTTCTGCAGATTTAGTAACAAAAGCATTTTCATTTCTACTCTTTGAATAAAATCATGGATTTATAGGATTATATAACTATAAGTCATATTCTAGTTTATATTGTTTGCTTGTTTTGAGACAGGGTCTTTGGTATATTCCATGCTGGCTGTGTTCTCACTGTGTAGCCCCAGGTTGGCCTCAAGCAAGTACCAGTCCTCCTGCCTCAGCTTCCTGAGTTCTGGGGTGACAGGTCTGTGCTACCATGACTGGCAGATTCTCAGGTTTTCTTTGTTTTTTTTTATTATTCATAAATTTTATTTGACCTAATATATTAGAAGAGATTACCTTTTATTAACTAGATTAACTTCCAAGTTGCAACAGTTTGGAAGTTTTTCTAACAAAATAAAAAAGATAGAAATGAAACAAGTAAAATAAAACTTGTACAGTGACTTAAAACACAATATTGTTTAAACCACATTTCAAATTTTTCCTGACTAAGGTGAGCCACTAAGTGTGAAAAGTGAAAGTTGCTGTTTATTATAGCACTTCAGTGCCAACTCAGTTCAGACTGAGTTGCTTGTCATTCAGTTGTGGTCTGCCCTTCACTGAATGTCTGATCTTGAAGGAGCGACAGTGGGGGAAAAACACTTTCAGTTATGAAGTTTAACTAATAAAAAGCAGAAGCTCGAAGAAAAGGTAGGATTATAGAACGCGAGAGGATAAAGGTGAGAATCTTCTAAAGCAATGGATAGTGAAAACAAATTCCCAAACCTTATTTTTAAAGATTTAGGGTAAAAATAGTAAGCTAACCACTGCCCCACCATCAGTTTGCTTGGAGAAGAGGCTTAGCAATTAAGAGTACTTGGTGTCCGCACAGAGGACACCAACCCATGCACATAAATAGAAACAAATAAGTACTTAAATAGTGGATGCTTTAATACATTTAGACAATACAAGACTAGACAGGTCCACCAATAAGTAAGATAGCTGACCTTTTATCCCTTCTTCTTGACTTTACTAGTGGCACATGGTGGTGCAGTGGCAAGTAGTTTAAATAGTTGCCAAAGAGACAGCACTAAATGTTGCATGTTTCCATTTTCAGTCACCAGATACTACTGTAAAAATATGCATAGAAACACTGAAGCTCTTAAAGCCCAAGAAAGACTGAACTGTAGCAATGGAGACTGCTCTGAAGTCTGAATTGTTAACAGAAATAGGGTTTGGGAAGAGTATACAGTATCCTCTCAGTCTGGCCGAGCTCCTGTTTCCCAGCCATTTGTTCACTTCAGTTCATGTTAAACCACTTCAACTGTTGAGAAAAGATACTCATTGCTATAAGGCATTTGAAAACCCTTAAAGGAAAATTTTGAATCTAACTTGTAATTTTCCTCATCTGGTTTTTAATTCTCTGTTCTTCTTATGAGCTTAGTACAAACTTTTTTTTTCCAGAATAGTTATAGTAAGTCAGTTTTTGCACTTGGGAGTATGTATAACTGATAATAGACAACAGAAGCCTCTTCCATGACCAGTTGTTTACTGAAAGGACTTGGTAATGGAATATATGAAAAATGGGAGCATTGTGCCTTAACGTTGTGGGCCTGCTGGATATGTGTGCATGTGTTTATTTTGAGTGGTATTGTATTAAACATAGACTGGCTTTCTTTACTTCCGGATTTTTTTTCTTGCTTAGATGCCTCCCTAGTAAATTCTAATGCTTTCAGTTCTTATCTAAGGTGTTGTTAAAGAACGTTGAAGTTTAATCTATATTGTATTCAGTTACTAAAATGTGCCTTACCTTATGCTCTAAGATCGAGAATCGACAAATGGGATCTCATAAAACAGCAAAGCTTCTGTAAGGCAAAGGACACTGTCATTAGGACAAAACGGCAACCAACAGATTGGGAAAAGATCTTTACCAATCCTACAACAGATAGAGGGCTTATATCCAAAATATAGAAAGAACTCAAGAAGTTAGACCGCAGGGAGACAAATAACCCTATTAAAAAGTGGGGTTCAGAGCTAAACAAAGAATTCACAGCTGAGGAATGCCGAATGGCTGAGAAACACCTAAAGAAATGTTCAACATCTTTAGTCATAAGGGAAATACAAATCAAAACAACCCTGAGATTTCACCTCACACCAGTGAGAATGGCTAAGATCAAAAACTCAGGGGACAGCAAATGCTGGCGAGGATGTGGAGAAAGAGGAACACTCCTCCATTGTTGGTGGGATTGCAGACTGGTACAACCATTCTGGAAATCAGTCTGGAGGTTCCTCAGAAAATTGGACATTGAACTGCCTGAGGATCCAACTATACCTCTCTTGGGCATATATACCCAAAAGATGCCCCAACATATAAAAAAGACACGTACTCCACTATGTTCATCGCAGCCTTATTTATAATAGCCAGAAGCTGGAAAGAACCCAGATGCCCTTCAACAGAGGAATGGATACAGAAAATGTGGTACATCTACACAATGGAATATTACCCAGCTACCAAAAACAGTGACTTTATGAAATTCATAGGCAAATGGATGGAACTGGAAAATATCATCCTGAGTGAGGTAACCCAATCACAGAAAAACACACATGGTATGCACTCATTGATAAGTGGCTATTAGCCCAAATGCTTGAATTACCCTAGATGCACAGAACACATGAAACTCAAGAAGGATGACCAAAATGTGAATGCTTCACTCCTTCTTTATAAGGGGAACAAGAATACCCTTGGCAGGGAAGAGGGAGGCAAAGATTAGAACAGAGGCAGAAGGAACATCCATTCAGAGCCTGCCCCACATGTGGCCCATACATATACAGACATCCAATTAGACAAGATGGATGAAGCAAAGAAGTGCAGGCCGATAGGAGCCGGATGTAGATCGATCCTGAGAGACACAGCCAGAATACAGCAAATACAGAGGCGAATGCCAGCAGCAAACCACTGAACTGAGAACAGGACCCCTGTTGAAGGAATCAGAGAAAGAACTGGAAGAGCTTGAAGGGGCTCGAGACCCCATATGAACAACAGTGCCAAATAACCAGAGCTTCCAGGGACTAAGCCACTACCCAAAGACTATACATGGACTGACCCTGGACTCTGACCTCATAGGTAGCAATGAATATCCTAGTAAGAGCACCAGTGGAAGGGGAAGCCCTGGGTCCTGCCAAGACTGAACCCCCAGTGAATGTGATTGTTGGGGGGAGGGCGGAAATGGGTGGAGGGTGGAGAGGGAGCGGGGTTAGGGGGATGTTGGCCTGGAAACCGGGAAGGGGAATAACAATCGAAATGTAAATAAATACTCAAGTTAATAAAGATTAAAAAAAAAATGCCTTACATTCTTAGTATGCTGGTAAAATAGTTGTCATAAGCTCAGTAGAGTTCACATGAATAGTTGGCACATTATAGATACCTTTTCCCATTCTGTATGTTTTAATGGAGTGTAGGTTTATCCTAACAATAGTTAAGTTTGCCTTGGGGTGGGGGGAACAGTTTGTATTAGTTCATACTTTTTTCCCCCATTATAGTCTTAGGGTGGAAAAAATGAGGCATGAGGGCAGGAAAAGCTAGAGGATTAGGAAGTCTCTGGGGGTCAGGGGAAGAACCACCTGCTGCTCTAGGGTTCACCTGGACAAATCATTATCCTGTGTTTTCCCTCACTGAATCATTGAATCATGGTCTCACTGTATCTTTGTCCTCCAGCCTCTGCTCCAAGAATGTAGGGATTCTTGATTTGAAGTAGAGCTGTTAATATTTTTATTTGCCTGGGAAATAGCTGTAAAATATCTTTTGTGGGGGGGTTTTCTTTTGTTTTTCTGTTTTTTAAAGACAGTGTGTCTGTAGTCCTGGCTGACCCAGAACTCAGAGATCCACCTGCCTCTGCTTCACTAATGTTGCTATTAAAGGTGTGCACCTCCATACCAGGCTACCATAAAGTATCTTGAGACCTCTGCTTCTGAGATAAACCATTATCTGATTTTTATTGTGGCTTAAATTTATTCAGTTTAAAATGTATTAAAGCTATGGCTGTGGGTTGTAACCTCTGGGTGCTAAACACCCTTTCACTGGGGTTACATATCAGATATTCCACATATCAGATGCTTATATTACAATTTAGATAAAAGCAAAATTATACTTATGTAGTAGCAACAAAAATAATTTATGGTTGAGGGAAGGGTCTCTACAACATGAGGAACTGTATTAAGGGGTCACAGCCTTAGGAAGGTGGAGGACCATTGTATCAAACTAATGATATGAGAAAATTGGGGTTGTATTTGAGAGCAAGGGATTTCGGGTTCTTGTCTCATGAATTAAATAGTGAAATTCAATGACCACAGAGGACAAATATTATAGATTCAGAGATAGGAGCTTAAGAGAGAGGAAAACAGAGTTTCAGGCTTCTCAGTAGCAGGTGTCTAGGAATAAAGAGCACCATTAAGGTACTTTGGGGGCTTTTGAAGGACTTTATGGCAGAAATTGTGGTGAGAAACATGAGTAAAGAACTGTTCTTTACTATTTACTCGTATGCTATGGTTTTAAAAATACCCTAAATGCTTTGTTAGAGTCTAATTCCTCCTGGTGGAGTTTAATCTGTTTTTTTTTCCCTATCAATACTCCCCTAACCCATACCCCCCCCCCACACACACAAGTGTGTTCAGTATTGCATTTGCACTGTATAACTCAGTGCACTCACCCACATTTCAGAAAATACACAGAAACACACTGGTGTTCCTCCTCTCTGGGCATCTTAACTGCCCTTCAATAGGAAGGGTACCCCATGTTTCTTTCCCTTTCCTTAGTAGAAATGGTTTCAGATTCTAAAGCTAAAGCATGACAGCTCAGCTATCAGAGAAAAGTTGATTTGCCTGCCTGCTGGTGTGCTGTAGTGGAAACTGCACATCACTGTCCATCAGAATCATACTTTAGTTCTAGTGGGTGATAAGCTTTAGCTTCAAGTCTGTGTCAGTATATGCTTTAGCTGTCTCACAAGAGAAACTTTTGTGCTATACACTTTAACTAAATAATGAATGGTAACTGGTCACACATTTGGAAATTCCTCCATACCCTGAAACAGAAACCTCAGATTTTCTTCATGGGATTGTATGATTTTGAAAACTTTAGATGAACATATTTTTCTTCTCCCTCTCCCCAGGGTGAATGTTTACAGTAAGAGTTTAGCATACAGTATAAACATGGGAGTTCAGGTAGATGCACACAGTATTTTCTCAACTTATTTGATATATATTTTTGTTAGGGTTTCTGCTGCTCTGATAAGACATCAAGACCAGAAACAATTTAGGGAAGAAAGACTATTTCTTCTTACACTTCCAGGTAACAGACTGAGGGAGATCAGGGCTGGACAAGAACCCAGAGGCAGGAACTGAAACAGAAGCTGGGAAAGAGAACTACATATGGGCTTACTCCTCCTGGCTTGCTCAACGTGCCTTGAACAACTCAGGACCAGTCTCTAGGGGGTGGCACCGCCCACAGTGGGCCGAATCTACTCATATCAATCTCAAAAGAAGTGCCCTGTAGACTTTCCTCACCTCTGCTCTCTTAGTTAACCTTAGTTATTTAATCTTGTATCAAGCTGACATCAAAACTAGCCATCACAGCCAGGAGCAAACTTTTTGATAGTATGTTTTGCAGCTCTTTTCTCAAAATCTCTGCCATTCTGTAGAATAAAACTTTTCATAAACTTGGTTTTATGTTGGGTATAAGAACTGAATTGAATTGGCAGGAATCTTACTTAGGTATTAACCTAGTATCAGAGTCAGGACATTAAATAAAATAGGTTGAACAGATTAATTTATAGAGAACACGTTAACTTTGGTGTTGGAAATGATGTGATGATGGAGTTAGGGGTTACTGTGTTGTTTCAGCTAATCCGCCTCAGAAGTCAGAGTCGATTAACTCTAGTTTCAGGGAGTCTTTCTTAATTTTCTGTGTATCTTGGGCTATTACAAGATTTTTCTCTTACTGAACCCCAGTCTACTAGCTTGGATAATTTCCCCATTGGTTTATATTAGTATTGGTTAATGTAGTCTCAATGATCCTGAAGTTTCATCAGGATTCAGAGTCACCGGAGGGCCTTTTAGAACCCTGATTTCTGGTGACTGAGAAAAATGTGTACTGCTCACAAGTTTCCATAAGATAGAAGTGGGGCTGGTTTGGAGTCTGTACCATTCCTGAGAATTATTAGTCCAGCCAGCTGCTGTGTTCTGTCATTTCTTTCAGGTATTTAAAGAGCTGTATTGTATCTTGGATCCTTTCCGAACATCCTCAGTTTTCTTAATACTTTATGTATATTGTGATTTCTGTCATGATCCTGTCATGATCATTGTTGAGCTCTAGATTTTGAGAGTAAGTAATTATTTAAAAGTGGAATCTCTTATTTAAATGTCAAGAATTGGCCAAAAATATGTATCCTTGAATGCTTTAGAATACTTTGCATTAGTAAACACTAAGTCTGCCTGTTTGTTATATGGACTGATGACAAGTTAGCTTCCCTTCTATCAAAGCTGTGGAAGATCTACCTTCATGGTAGTGTAGTTGGTGGCACGACCCTCTTGTAGCTTTCATTTTTGTTACCTCAGCTTTATTGAGCTGCAGTTGACAAATTTGGTCTTCAGATATACATATGTCTGATGATTTGACATGCTTGCTATTTCGTGAATGGATTCTTACAGGCGTGGTAGTTTTATATGCGTTATCCCTTTTCCCTATAACTGACCTATCTTCCTTCTTTTCTTTTACTTTAATGTAGGCTTCTTCCAAGATTCTAAATTAAAATATCCCTTACAGCTGTGCACTCAGGAGGCAGAGACAGATGTGCCTCTGTGATGAAGTCAGATGTAGTCTGGTCTATGTAGTGAGTTCTAAGATAGGTTGAGGTACATAGAGAAACCCTGTCCCTATAGCAACAGATTAAGATACTTGGATTTAAATGTATAGCTGTTGCTCTTTAAGGTGACTAAAGCCATTAGAAGGCGAGGCTTTCATTAATGTTCTTTACTTGTAGTTTAAGTTCTTGGATTTATTTGCATTGTTTAAAGACAGTTATGAACATTTTGGTTCCTGCAAACATTCTTTGTTTATTTACTCAAAAATTTTGTAGGAGTGAAAAAATAAGTCACAAGGTTTGTGCAACCCTAATGCTATTGCTATCCATTGTTGAGCTGCTTTGATGGGTTATGCCAGCTCATGTTGATGGGTTATGCCAGCTCATATTGATGGGTTATACCAGTTCATATTGATGGGTTATGCCAGTTCATATTGATGGGTTATACCAGTTCATATTGATGGGTTATACCAGCTCATATTGATGGCTGCCAGTGCTGCTCAGGGTCCCCTTCATCGTCCTTTCCAAAAGTGGACACTGTAAAACTTGTCTTGTTGGGGAAAGTCTTAATGTGTTAATTGGTATTTCTTTAATTAAAGAAGGTCAGCTAGGGAGGTTGGACACATTTCATATTTATATCATATTGTATTTTTTATATAATTAGCTTCTATATTTTTTGTCTGTGTTTCTGCTAAGGGCTTAGTAATTTTTAAAATTTATTTACTTAATGACTTTTTTTGACATAAATGAGGCAACTACGTATTTTGCTTTTTAATATTCAGAAACTGTATATTGTGTTTTGTGCCTGTCATCTGTGTTCCTGCACCGGGATCGCATAGATATTAGTTATGAGTTACTGCCGTGCTTCAGTTTCCTTTTTTAATGTAATTCTTTAATCTTACTGGTTAACACTATAGCATGATATAGAGTTACAAATTTAGTTTGAAGTGCTTCCTTTTTTTAAGCAGGATAAGAAGAAATAGTATATTCAGTTCTATGGTGACAACTTGGAAAGCTAATGAAATGCAATGTCTACAGTAATATAGCAGTCTGGTTAGGGTCAAGATAGAGAGAACCTGAATTTCTCGGTACACTGATTACAGCAGTTAGCTCTAAAGATGCGTTAGAGTCAAGTGTTTTAATAGTGAATGTTTTGATTTTTAAATGCTAGGTAATGTTAATGTATATACACAACAGAATATAAAAATGGAAGGCGTTGTAATTCCATATTCTATAAATTTTTTATAATCATATCAAAACCTAATAAAGTTAACAGTAAAGAGGAATGGCCAAAAGTCACTTTTGTTCTGAAAAACGAACTGTAAATGCAAACTCCCTCATTGATTTCAGACACAGAGGTGATCTAACAGTGTGCAGCGTTCCTCTGTTCAGCAGAGCAGCACAGACCAAGGGAGCCATAGCAGCAGCACTGTGGCCTCCACAGAAACATTCAGGCCCCAGGTGTGCATCCCAGACCCAATATTCAAAATGTTTAGAAGTCAAAATAGTAAGTGTTGAAACAAATTTCCGATTTGTAGCCATTTGGGTTTTTTTGGATTGTGGGTGCTTAACTGTTTTAGACTGCAGATACTCTGAAATATGAAACATGTCTGGTCCTGATCATTCAGTTAAGCTACTTTTTCTGTTGACTATTCTTTCTTAGTGTTTACTTTATTACTTTTTTTAAGATTTTATTTTATGTATATGAGTACACTTAGCTATCTTCAGACACACCAGAAGACAGCATCAGATCCCATTACAGATGGTTGTGAGCCACCATGTGGTTGCTGGGATTTGAACTCAGGACCTCAGGAAGAGCAGTCGGTGCTCTTAACCACTGAGCCATCTCTCCAGCCCACTTTATTACTTTTAAGCAACATATATATATATATATATATATATATATATATATATGTGTGTGTGTGTGTGTGTATATATGAATGAATTTCTACTTTAAATCCACTTGGTGGTTGTTCTTCATTGATTTGTCGGTAAACAGTTTTATTTCATCTTACTTTAGTATTTTTAAGTTTTTAGTATTTTATGTCTTTTGATTACACACGCATGTGCATGTGTTTGTGTTAAGGACCTAAAGGGATGGCTATAGGTGAAACTTTCTCTTGTTCAGAACACTGACTCTTGCAGTGCACTAACAATCCATTCCTAAAAACAGAAACCCTGGACTCCCTGGGGTGAGTCCGATGGCCTTGAACCCACAGGCTCCCCAGGGCAGCCTTGAGCAGATCTGGAATGTACTGCATCTGGGTTCTCCAGTGCTTTACCGTCAGCCTTGTGTCTACTCCCCACGCACCCCCACAAGGGTCTTGGTCAAATATATACCATGGTTTCATTTTTAAGCAGTTAATTTAAAGTTCAAAGATCTTTCAAATTTTTATTTCTGGAACAGTCACCAATGAGCTCTATCCCCCTCCATTTGTAAGAGAGAATGTTGTATTCTGTGCCACTGTATGGAACCTACCAACAATAATGTTATTTTGTCCTATTTTCTTATTGTACAATTTTAATTCTTAATTTTTAAATCTTGTCTCCCCTCCAATGCTTTATTACAAAGAAAATCATATTCTACTTACAGAAAGGCTTTATAAAATGTTGCTTGTTACTCTAATTTTTAGACAACTTACTGATTGAATTATGAACCCATATGCTTGTCCACAGAACTATTTACCAAAAGGCACATTTTTTTCCCCTCTTGAGGCAGGTCATCTTTGTTGTTAAGCTGTTTGTAAGTTTTTACATTTCTCTCTGAACTCAGTTTGCAGGGTCTTTAATGAGGTCTCTTCTTTATTGCACCTTTGAGTCTTAGTCAGAGCAGGTGAGTGTATAGAAATACTGTAGCCAGATAGATACTCACTGCTCTCAAGGTCGTGTGTGTATCCCAGTTTTTTCTCCCTCTGCTTTTTTCTGTCTCTGTAAATTTAACTTACCAATTCCTCTTTACTTCTAGCCAGCACCCCAGTCCAGGATTTTTAGTCTCTGACTCACATAATGAAGAGATAAAACAGGTGGACCTGAGCAGTCAGGAAGCTGAAGGTTTTGAAACCAACCGAGATCACTTAGCAAGAACTTGAAGGAAGGGGGAAAGAGAGGGCGGGCAGAGTCCGGAGAGATAGAGAAGAGAGCAGAACAGTACGTGTATCAGTACCAAAAAGGATTGAGGGTCTTACTTTTTCCTAACATAGGACTTTCTGTAGTCTGGTTTTGCACCCTAAGAAAATAGGTGATAAGAAAATCTAAGATCTCCCTCCACTTGCATGTGCTTACTCTCTCTTACAGACAACTGTTGGAAACTTCCCTTTTCAGTTCTATTAGCTTTCAGGGCCTTCTCTGTTAATTCATTCTTTCCCAGCAAATATTGCTGAGTTCTTGCTATGTGCTTTGCTAGTACTGATTATATGTAACACCCCACAAAGGCAGGGTGTTTTCTTTCATTGATGACTGAGAAGAGTTTCTGGATTCTATCAGTGATATATTTAAGGTAAAAATATGATCTTTTTTAAAAATTATTTTCTGGCAAATTGAAAAAGGCTATTTTAATATCTTCAGACGACAACCAGTTTTTAAAGTTGTTCATTGCCCAAGAAATCATTTGAATATGGTGTTTATCATCTTAAGGATAAAGTTTAACTTCCACAAATGCATCATCACATCTAACTGGATACAGTCTTCAATTTTTCTTAATCTTTAAGATTTTTATTAAAGATTTATCTATTTTTATTTTATATATAGGGGTTTTGCCTTCATGCATGTCTGTGTACCACATATGTGTAGTGCCTTTTGAGGCCAGAAGGGGATGTTTCATTCCCAGAAACATGAGCTACAGGCAGTCATGGGCCAGCATGTGTGTGCTGAAATTCGAGCTTGGGTCCTCTGAGAGAGAACCACTGCTCTTACCACTGAACCATCTTTCCAGCTCCATTTCTAATCTTTAAGTTTCTTAGCTAGGATAGAAAATATTAAAGCTTCTATAACTTCATCAAAAAAGTACTTGAGCTTACCACCAAGTTTTTGTTTTGAAAGTTCATTTGAAAGAAACAGTGAAACTGCATTCAGTGATAAGGGAATATTTGCACTTGGGAACTGGCTATGCTTTAATGCTTCCGATGACTATTGTAAGATTTTTTAACAGCCTCAAAAGGTGACAAATTTAGTGTATAAATAGAAATACGTATAGATTGTTAGTGGAGTATGAGTAAAGCAGTTATTTAATTTCAACAAGTAAAAGCACAAAAGCAAGAGAGAGTAAATGGTTAACATAATTGACATGATATAGAGAAGTAAAACCGGTCAAAGAAGTCAGAAACATTGGACAGAGCTTGGGAATCCTGAGGAAGAGAGTTAGGAAGGATTGTAGGAGCCAGAGGGGTCAAAGACACCACAACACAGCCCACAGAATCAACTAAGCGGGGCTCATAGAGGCTCACAGAGGCAGAAGTGACAGTTGAGGAGTCTGTATGGGTCTGACTATACCCTCTGCATATGTGTTATGGTTGTGTGGCTTGGTGTTCTTGTGGGACTCCTGACAGTGGGAGCCAAGCAGTCTCGGACTCTGCCTGCTGTTGAAAGCCTTTTCCTCCTCCTAGGTTGCCGTGTCCAGCCTTGATATGAGGGTTTGTGCCTAGTCATGCTATCTTGGGTTGATATCCCTGAGAGGCTTGCTCTTTTGTGAAGGGAAACGGAGGAGGAGTAGACCGAGGTGTAGGGAAGGACTGGGAGGAGGGAAGGGAAACTGTAGATGGGATAAAATATATGAGAGAAGAATAAATAAAATAAATAAAAATAAAAAGAAACTATGTTCTAGACTGCCCAGTATTTTAAAAAAAAAACACCAAAAAACCCTGAAAGAACGTGTAGTGCTTGGCCTGGCATCTGCACTTACTGGCTGCTGGATGAGGCTACCGTGAGGGTAAAGACCACAAGGTCCCCTGTGCAGCTCACTGTGACAACCAGTAGAGATGTGGTTTTTGTGAATAAATAGCATCTTTTAGGGAGAAACTTAGCTGGTTCACTGATCTGTAGTAGCATTAAAGGCAGTGGTCAGCCGCTGTAAGTGTTTTCGTGCCTAACCGACCTTATCTAGTTTGTTCACACCTGAAGTGGTTGTGCTAAATTTGTTGTGTGTGGGAAAGGCAACAACTTCATTAGGCAAGTGTAGAGAGTATGTTGTTCACAGCTCTCTCACCTAGGGATTAGAAGTCCTCTTCCACTCCCCTCCCGCTGTATCTATGAGTCTGCAGAGTGATCCCAGTTCCTAATCTGCACGCTGTCTGTAGCTAACGCTGAAGCAGCTCTGAGGATCTGCTGTGTTTGTTGATCTTAGGTTTATCAAGCTCGTCCAATAGCAGGTGGCATTCAGAATCTATGGGCTTGTGATGTAATGTTAACTAATGTTGCAGTAATTGGCAGTAATTATTTTGTAGCCAAGGTAGATGAACACCATGGGAGTAAACTTTATGGCTGTTGAAAAGTTGTCAGGATACTGAGCTTTAACCGTCGCCTTCATGCTTGATATTTCATGATTATTTGCATTGCAGTTGGATAAAAATTGATGTTTTTCTTGAAGCTCTCATAATAATCAAGTTTATTTTACATGTAAGTTTAATTTTAACTCCAGTATTCTGTGTATTGTAGTAACTGATGGACTTGTTTTTAGGGTCCACCTACAGATGCCCCTGCCGTAGACACAGCAGAACAAGTTTACATCTCCTCCTTGGCGTTGCTAAAGGTAAGGAGGGTCTGAGGTACTGCTCCAGAGCTGCCTTTGCATTCACTCTTTTCCTTTGGTATATTTGTCACCCTAATTCCCTCAGGCGTAAGGGTGACCTAAGTATCAGTTAGGATATATCTATAAAATAGGCTTTTATTTCCACAGAAGCAAAATGGGTTATTTGGCAGAGTGGGTGGGTGTGTCAAGATTTCAAATAAATGTGTTCAAATTATCTTCCTCTTTACAGATGTTAAAACATGGCCGTGCTGGGGTTCCTATGGAAGTTATGGGTCTAATGCTTGGCGAATTTGTTGATGATTACACCGTCAGAGTGATTGATGTGTTTGCTATGCCACAATCAGGAACTGTGAGTATTACTTATGTTGACTACTACATGTCTTTCTCTTTTTCTTCTTTTTCCTTTTTTTAATTCAAAATAATTGTCATTTTTTAATGTTTTTTTCTTTGCTTTAGGAAGCAGCAATCATAAGATTAATAATACAAATTTTATTTTGTGTTGAATTAAATCATTAGTCCTTTAAATGCACCATGAGTTCTTATAAACTGAATGACGGTAATACTAAATTATTTACTGGATTTAAAAATTGGTTGCTATAAAAGTAAGGTGCTACATTAATTACTTTGAACATTTGATCAAAGTTTTTGGAAACTATAAAATTGGAATACATGTGAATTAGCCCTCCTGTAGGTTTCTATTGTTTTGAAGTCTGTGTGCTGTATATGGCACTCAGTGACATTCAGTTGTTAAGTAGTAAAATGTAGGTTTTGAAAGCAATCTACTACATGTTTAAAATGGGTTCTTTCTAATGGTAATTTTGCTTTGCCTTTTATTTATGCCAGTAGATTTTTATAAAAAGTAGTACATTATACCTTTTTGTTTGGATTTTTAAAAAAGATTTATTCATTTTTATATGTATCAGTATGCTGTCTCTGTCTTCAGACACACCAGAAGAGGGCATTGGATCCCATTACAGATGGTTGTGAGCCACCATGTGGTTGCTGGGAATTGAACTCAGGACCTCTGGAAGAGCAGTCAGTGCTCTTAACCGCTGAGCCATCTCTCCAGTCCTGTTTGGGTTTATTTATTTATTTATTTATTTATTTATTTATTTATTTATTTTTGTGGTTGTTGTTTGTTAGAGATTGGGGTCTTCCTGTATAGCCCTTGCTGGCCTGGGATTTTGTATATAGAGTAAGCTGCCCTCTAACTGACAGAGATTTCTGTGCCTCTGTATTGGAATACTGGGATTAAAGATGTGTGCTATGGTACCCTGCTGGATTTAAAGAAAATGCGACAAAACATTATTAAAAGCCAATACAGTAGCTTATGCTGTGAATCATGGCACTTGAGAGGTGGAGAAAGGAGATGAAGAATTCAAGGTCTTCCTTGTCTTGAATAGACATTTTGAAGCCATTTGGCCCCACATTGAAGCTCAAACCAAAGATTGTCAGCATTAACTCTACTTACTGTTGAAAACCTGATATATATCACTCTCACCTATGTTTCTCTGGTGGGTTTTTCCCTTTACTGTACCAGTATTCCTATTAAGGGTGAGCCTTAATGGTAAAGCTGCTTGCTCTGTTTAAAGGCCTTACTGTGAGCTTGCTTTGATAAGGCACATACTGAGGAACAAATTATAAACATTTAAGTGATGCCATTGTACGTGTGTACACACACATGCATATAGCTACATGTATACACACACATATGAGACAAGTGTTTTCTGCAGAGCATCTGCTATATCATGCAACATATTTGCAGATAATACAAAACAATATGAAAATCTACAATACTTCTAGATGAGGTAAGTTTTTGTTTTGTTTTGGTAAATTGATTTGGAATTGTTTTGTCTTTCTGAATATCCATTATACTTTTTGTTCATATGGATATGTAAATGCTATGTTAACCACAAATTTATATTTAAATCTTAGTCTGCTGTTATTCTTTTTCTATCAGAATATATATAATACATAAAATTAACTTGTTATAGGTAGTCCCTATTTATAAAATCAGGATAATAAATGATTTCTTATATATTATTGCTACACCTCCATGTAAATGCTTGCTTGATGGTGTGCAATAGGCTATTTTGATTCTTATATTCACTCTGTGTAATAGAATCAGAAAGTATTTCTTTTGGCTCAAGAATCAAGAGACTCTTCTGTAAAGGATATTTCTGCAAAGTCATCCCTCTTTCTCCCTCTCTTCCTTTTCCCTACACGCTACCTCTCCTCCACTCCTCTTCATTCTCTCTTCATTCTTCAATGAAAACAAAGCCCCAAAAAGATATAGCCCAGCAGCAGAGTGTACCTTCTTATTTTCCAAGGATGCTCTCTTTGGAATTCAGTACGTTATTTGCTTTGGTGGGAAGGAAATGATTCTGTTAAACTGCTTGCATAGCTAGATTAGACTTAGATTCCTGATGTTGGAAGACAGCCTTATAGGAGGTAAATGGCACTGACCTATAATAGGTCATCCTTCATATTGACATTTTATTAACATAAAGCGTCTTTGTGTGCTAAAATCATACTTTTTACTAAACTTGCAAATTAATGCAATATTTAAGAGAATTGATTATGTGGTTTGTGTCTAGTAATGAGTTTTGTGATTGCTGTTTTATGAGGCAATATATGATTATTCTTCAAATTATTTATATTATTGAAAAAATAGTATTGTATAATAACTGACCAGTTGTAGTCCTTCTCTTGTCAGAGAATGATATCAGGAGGTATGCCTACCACAGGTAGGTATAACTGAAAAAAGTCGTAGTTTGTCAGTTATTTGGCACAGCTTATAAATACAGAGCAACAGCCATAAACTTTTAGCACCCCGAATATTGTCTCAATCATTAGCTAACAGCAGTTTGGTACATGACAGATTTAGAAATCAGTGATTTGAGTAGCTATCACTAAATGTATCAAAACCTATAAATATAAATTATAATACAAAATTGTGGGTAGGGTTTTTTGTTCATTTACGGTATGTATTTTACTCAGAGAAAAAAAAGTTTCTTTTTTCTAATATAGGGTGTCAGTGTAGAAGCAGTTGATCCAGTGTTCCAAGCCAAAATGTTGGATATGCTGAAACAAACAGGAAGGTGGGTATTTTTTTTTTAATGAATGAGAAATAATTTTGGAAATGTACTTTAAAGTCAATGTATTTGTAATATCATTCCTAGGGGAGGAATCAGTGTAGTTGATCTGCCTGTATGATGCCTCTTGACATCCTGAGTGGAAGTCTACCAATCAGAAAACTGCCTTGTATTAAGACACTCAGCTGTCATGTCATAGGCTTGGGCCTACTGCTCCTCTGTGTAGCATCTAGAATTATGTTCTCTTCACTTGTAAACAACAAGCCTGGTCTGTTCTGTGTATTTGAGAATTGCAGCCGAATGTTTTTCTGAATAAATGTGTGTAGACATGAGTTTTTAAAGACAGTAATCCAAGTGTTTTCCCCCTTCAAGCTAAGTCTCCAATAGTTGTCATTCTCTTGCTCAGATTCTTCTACTGTGGAAAAAACTTCAAAATTAATGTTAGCAAAAGGCTCAGCAGCTGAGCAGAGCAGTGCAAATTGGTTTTTGACTGAGTTCCTAGTTGTACTGCTGGTTTAATTGATATTTAATCCTTTCACAACAGTGGATCCTGGTGTCCATTGTTAAGAACTGTACTCTGTGCCTGGAAATCCAGCTCCCAGAGCTAAGGAGTTAAAGAGTAGATATTTACCGAATGCTGAAAGGGTAAAAGCTGGCTCTGAGGAAGTGTGGTAACAAGGTGAAAGTCTGAAAGCCTTCTCTACCACTGCTAATGTGCGTCTCTTAATGATAGCCCTCCTTTGTCACACTTACTCATTTCCATGCTTGCTGGAGAATATGGTGTCCGGTTTCAGAGTTTCTAATGGTGCTTTTTCACACCTGTGTGCCTTCATCTTCTCTTAATTTATACCCTGTTAGTGTGTTGTTTCTCTCCTCTCCTCTGCATTGCTGTGCTCTGAGTCCGAGTGCCCTTCGTTTCAGGCCCGAGATGGTTGTTGGTTGGTATCACAGTCACCCAGGCTTTGGCTGTTGGCTTTCTGGTGTGGACATCAACACTCAGCAGAGCTTTGAAGCCTTGTCGGAGAGAGCTGTGGCAGTGGTTGTGGATCCCATTCAGAGTGTGAAAGGAAAGGTAGAGTCAGTTCTAACTTCATTGTTGTCTGCTGCCACTTTATACACATGCATGTAATAAAATCCTTACTTGAAAGTGTTCTTAACTAAACACACACACACACACACACACACACACACACACACACACACACACACACACACACAAATGCTTTTTTTAATTGAAATTATGCAAGACCTTAAATGTATGTCATGGTATTAGCAATTTAAAAAATTAACGTAGGGGTTTTATTTTTAATTTGCAATCATGAATGAATGTTTATCCTTAATTTTTAAAAATTTCATAAATTTGAATGTTATATCATACTAAAAGCCTACTTCATAATTTCACTAATATTTTTTAATAGCATCATATCTTAAAAATGTTATTTTAAAGGGCTTTGTTTTTCAGACATTATGCAGGATGTATTCTGGAGTTGGTTATTTTAAATATTTTAGACAATGAAAACTTGTCCCAAAGACTTGGTAATCAACCATTCATGTATTTGGAGTGAGGTCCCAGATGAATGATTAAATATGCTGACTGATTCTAAAAAGAGGTTAACTTGCAGAGCACATTGGGTTATATTGTCCTTTGTTGAAATCTCTTTTGTTCTTGTTTAGTTCTCTCTCTTTTTTGTTCGTTCTTTCGTTCTTTCTTTCCCCCTTCCTTTCTTTCTTTCTTTCTAGCCCCATATGCCATTTTCCTATTTCCTGCCTCCTGACAGCAGGGTGCAGCTCTATTATCACCTTCACAGAGCTGTCTGCAAATGTGAGAGGCAATTCGATTTTGCTCAACCACAGGGAGAGTGGATTAGAAAAACTACAGAACAGAGAGAAATTGGCTAGGTGGTTACTGCTTTAAAATACTGCTGAGGTGTCTTGTTTGAGCATGTACTTCCATTGTAGTGCAGAATAATTGTTAAAGTAAAATCACAATACACTTACGGAATCCTTTTTATGCAGGTTTTACAAATAATCTTTAAAGCACTTAGAAATAAATATTAGCTTGATATCTCTCAGACCTGGAGTTTATAGTGTGTGGATTACATTTACATGTACGCAGTGGCTGAAGCAAACTAATGTGATTGTTAAAACATGGATGCTTTGTGCTTCAAATTTGAAATGGAATGTTTTCTGATACCATATTATGATGTATAAAAAATGAGGTCTTATTTAAAGCTTGATCCTGTGAGATGTAATATAGCTTTTCAAAGGCAGGAACTGTCCCCCAAAACAATAATAGTACCAACTGAGATACTAGGCAATTTAAGGAAATTTGGAATGCTTGCTGTGTTTCCATTTATTTGCCCTTTATTTTAACTAAGTAAATTGTTGCTTAATACAGATGGAGAAGTCAAAGTCCTTATTGCTTATCAGATTTAAAGTACAATATAATTTTCTGATGTATAAGGTATCTTTTCAGTAACATAATTTAATAGTAATTATTATTCTAGAAATAAAGAATTAAAACCTGTGAAGCTCCCACCACAGTAATTTATAAGCAGTGTTTATGTCTTATCTCTGAAGTATAATTCTAGAGAGCAGTTTTAGCTTCAAAACTTGCATTCAAATAATGTCTATGTCTAATATCAAATTCCCATTAGTCCTGGTTAGTTGTAATTAATTTTAAAAATGAAAATAACATTTAAAACTGCACTTATAGCAAAGGATTTGACTGTTGTGTAATTTTTAAAAAATATGTAAAATTACAAAATCAGATGTATTATTACCTAGCTTTATTAGGTCATGCAATATTGTTGAATTTTTAAAATGTAACTATATACAGTCAGTGATCCTTACTGCCTTATACTCGGATTCGTACAACTCTGTTACCTGCACTGTATGAACACACCTTTGTCAGTATATAGTCCATCTCTATGGTGTCTGAGTTTGGTTGTGATTTATTACTCTTTAACTGTCAAGAATTTTTGACATTACAAGTCAACTAAATGCTAGTAAATCCATGCTGGGATGTTTTAGTTAAGAATATAATTTATAAAATTAAAGAATTCCATGTATGTGATTTATCAAAACTGTCAAAATATTTAATAAAACTGTGATTAGATCAAGAGTTAAAATGACAGTCTATATGTAAATAACTAAAGTTGAAACATACTTTGAAAACCCCTTTCCTATATATTTTTATTTTTATAAATTCCAATATTATCTATTTTTTTAGCAATTTAAATAAGTATGGATTCTTTCTTTGTCATCTTAATTTATTCCTGGTAAGCTCAGTTTTCATTTAGGGTGATCTGAGTGTGTTATTAATTGAATAACATCCAGGTATTAAAGTAATAACAATTTGGACTTAATCCTAGAGATAGCACCACTACTGTTACTGTTATTATTATTACTGCTGAAAAATAAACAGAAATCCCACTTTATAAAATTATACAGCACTTAAGCTTTTTTGTTTGCTCGTGAACACTACATTTACTAGGTCTTTTATAACCAGAGCAACTCAGGAATGGGATGTGAGCGCTAGAGGTCATTGTACAGCCTTTTAAGTTCACGTGACAAGGTTATCACTCTCTTTAGCTTCCTGTAGCCTAAGTCAGGGGAGAGCACTTCAAGTTTTCTCTAATCTTAAACAGTAGTTTATCTTATTTAAAGTAGGTGTTATATGTGAATTTTTTTCCCATAGGTTAGGAATAATGTTAAGTTAAAAATATTATGCAAGTTTATTCTCTTGGACTTTGGTGACATCCCTATCCCCAAAAAAGACCACCAGAATAATAAAATATACTATATGATAAAGAGTCCATATCATATGCCGAGTTATATAGCACAAATTCTTTTAAATGATAGGAAACGCTTTGCCACTTAAGTTCATAATAGAAGTAGAGAGTAAACTCAGAGACTGCCAGTGAGCTCTTGATTTCAACTATGTAGTGACATAGTTTCAAGATTCTGCTTTAGTGTTCAGTTTATTTGTAAGGTATGCATACCAAATGTTTATACTCAGCTCCAAGGGGCACAGTGGTGACCTCTTGCCTGGTTTGTCATGTAGTCACCCTGCAGCAGGACCTGATCCAGCACAGTGGCAGCTCCACAAGTTGATCCAACCTGTAACACTGCTACTGTTCTTTTTCATATGGGGTTACTTTGAGCAACATCTGAAAACTACTGTACAGTGTGGTCTTAAACTTACTGTTTAAAAAATACTAGATTTAGAGAACTTCCCTTGCCGAGGCTGCGTTTAGTGAATATGTAGGTGCTGTCACTAACTCTAGTAGTCACAGTGACTGCTTTCTGTGGAAAGCTTACAGAGGCTAATGACCACATAATCTGAACAGTGGCTGAGGTTTTCTGAGACATGTTTATTTCACCTGATAAGGAATGTTCAATGAGCTTTGAAAATGGAGTCTGATCCCGAACCCGAATCCCATGTTTGCCTGTACAGTAGAGTGTACTGTGTAGCACAGCCCCGTGACCAAGGCAGAGTAGGTTAGGAAACTGGGCTCTGCACGAAGGACAGAGGAGGCCCTGCCCTGTGCAGAGAGCGGAGGAGGAACACTGCACTAGGTGCTTTCACAGATCCTAGAATGCAAAACAGGACATCTTTCACTAAACATGGAACTCTCACAGGAAAGAAATACAAATATAGGAAAAGTGAATTAGAAAGTGGATATGTCTAAGGGCGTTCCTGTTTGTCTTTTTTTTTCCAGATATTTAGGAGTTGGAAATGTAATTTTCACATGTTAATTTTAAAATTGTGGTACTTTCAAGTTACTAAAATAACAGCTCTATTTTTTTCTTATTAAAAAATACATATAAATTATGTAAGGAGACATAAAATAGTGAAGAGCAACATGACCTGAAACCAGGTACTTAATTTTTGTGAGGCTTCATTTTGTTATCTGTGTTACAGAGACTTTTGTGTCCATTTTGTAATTTTTGAATATATTGGAGTGATGCACACACTGGTTAGAGAGTAAGCATCATGTCTCATAGTGATATTGATGTACATGTCTCTTAGTTGCCATGTGATAAATGGAATTTTATTAGTGTGGAAAGTAAGAACTAGCTTTTTTTTAAAAATAAAGAATATTAATATCTCTGGAAATCTTACTAAAAATAGATCAGAGTTAACCCTTAATTTGTTCATGCTTTAGGAAATTGATGGTAACACCTACAAAAGAAGAGAGCCTTCTCATTGCAGAATTATTTTTTTTAGTGGGCATAGACCATTTCAAGGATATTTTCTCCAGGTATATTAATGAAGAGTAAAGGGGATAGATATATTTTGCTGAAACTCTGGCCTATGGGCTTGAACACTTTGACGTTTTATGACTCTTAGATATGAGAATACCTATCATATTCTCACAGGTATTAATAGGCCACATTTATAAGATGATATAATTATACATTTCCAACTAGGATTTTAATGGCAACTTTAAAATTAAAATGCTAAAGGAATAAATGTTGTATAGAGGTAAATGTATTTAATCTAAAGTTAGTGTGTTAATGCGCTCCGAGCTGACGGATTTACCTCAGTGCTTGCTATCTGTTCTCAGTGCTGTGATTATGTTTAAAGTAATTCGAATGCAGCAGCTGTGTTAGTTTAGGGAAAATGGAATTTAAGACAACGACCCATTACCTGTAAGGGTTTTACAGGCGTTTGGCTTACGGGATGCTTTTGCTTCCGTAGTCATCTAATTATCTAGTCGGTCACCCGTGTGACGAGCACTGTGTGCCAGGTGTGCACTGGAGCTACAGAGCCTCTCCCCCTTAGTGCTAGCTGTGTGTGGGTAAACAGTGGTTTCATTAAGAATCTGTCCTGCAGCATCACGTGTTAATTTTTAAGATCATATTGATGTGGCATTAGCTCTTACGAAAGTCTTTCTGAACTTAGGCCTTACTTTTGAGAGGTTTAATGTGTTTCTACAATTTTCTAAAGAAAGTAGAATTGATTTTGGCATATTTTTTTCAAGATATCAGGGTATTGTTTGATTATTAGCAGGGAAACATGTTCACAGCCATGTTTTACATCACAACTGAACTTACTGCATAGTTTTTACTCTAAATGAAACTGTTCTGTGAAACTTGAGTTTAATCTGCGTCTAGATGTAGTGAGTGCATGGAAACTAAGCAGTAGTAAGGAAATGAGAATATATGGCCAAACCGAATGACAGGGACTTTAAAATCATGATTGGTAGCTTTCTCTTTATACATGAGATAGTACACACACATACTTTCTTAGAGTTTTCTGTTTTGTATGTATTTGCTTTATGCCACTGTGAAGGGCTTTATTTTCATCCCATAGCTACTGTTACAGAGCAGCCGTCCATCAGTGAGCCATAAACCCTGCTTGGTATAAGTGAAATCTAACCTCGTCTAGCTTTCGTGTTGCTGTAGTTATTATATCACATAGCTTGCTAATGTGATAGTAATCTAGTATTCTGGTTTTAGTGTCTATACAGGCACAAATCATAGTTCTTTCTCTTACACATTGTAGCATATTGTTTATTTTGAGTTATATATAAGCCTTAGTTTCTTCATTTATAAACTGATAGAGTTTTGGTTATTGTCGTTTACAATTTACTTCTTGACAATTGAGATGTTTTGGAAAGATATTAATAAGCAAATTTTAAAGTGGTTATGTTATATGTAGGAATTTAGTTGATGTTTTTCATGCCTTTTGAGTAATGCTAGGATGAAGGACATAACTTGGTTTTCTTTAAAAATGATGGTATAGTACAATAAATGTACACAGATACCTTACTTGCCCATTAAACCTTAATCTTTACTATCTGGGATTCTTTTTTTCATCGCTTACTTCTATGGGCCTATTAGTAGGAACATCACTTTTATTATCACAGTCTGATATTAAACCAAGATCTAAAATCACTTGTTCATTTTGTATAGCTACCAGAGACAGTTGGCACTCCTGCGTTGGTATCAGACCAGGAACCTTTAGGTGTTGGGCTCTTGAAGCTCATTAGAAGTCCCCTAAGGAGTTCAGTATTAAGTGTGCTGTTTGTCACCTGTGCGCTGAGAAACGTCTAGCATGAATAAAGATTCTAGACATTTGCTATTTTGTGTGTGTGTGTGTGTGTGTGTGTGTGTGTGTGTGTGTGTGTGTAACAAAGAAAATGGCCATGAATTTTTAAGAAAGCAAAGGCTGTGAGTATGTATTGAAGGGTTTGTTGGAAGGAAAGGGAAGGGGGGATGTATAATCCCTCCCCAAAATTCTTAAAGGATAGCATTGTTTCAGCTATATTCTTTTTAATTTTTAACTAAGACTTTTCTAAAAGAAAATACCTTAAAATGTATTTTCTTAACTTCCTCATTTCTTTTCCATGTATCAAGTGTCTCAGGATAGCAAATTTATAATTTTGATTTGATTTTTAGAGTAACTTTTCACAATGTTTACCCTCACAGTGCTACTCTTTGTTGACTGTGTTAAGGTTGGGTGCTGTACAGATCATAAACCATACATGACAGATTTATTTGGAGAAAATACTGTAATGGATAAGGGCTTGAGGAATGTGGTTCTGGGTAGGGAAGGCCTGACCATATAGGTTTATAGAGAGTAGCTGAATCACAGCTTTCAAAGGTGTCTTGATTTTGGCAGAGATGGCTAAATTCTTGTTCCATGGTTGTGTTTAGTCATTGGCTGGGAGCAGCCCTGGGGATCTATTGCTGGTGTGATGCCCAGTGGATTAAAAGGTGCAGCAGCTGGAGTTTAGAAGTCAGCTGTGCTGTCCCCAGCAGGTTCTATTAGAGAGAGCGAGATCTAAAAGGAACAGCTCTGTGACTAGCACAGTTAACAAGAACTGTAATGACAAGCACACATGTATTATTTAATCTTAGCACCAGCTCTGTGAAGTATCATTCATGAGCAGACAAAGAGATTGGGCCATTCAGTAAATTGTTTTAGGTCACTTGGCTAGCAGGTAATAGATCTAGAATTGTAATTTTGAGAGGAGACTGATTCATGGGTAAGCACTCAAATTCCTGTACTATGCTGGCCATATGCAAAAAAAAAAGTTGTGCTCAATTTCTTTGTATTACTTAAGTAAATTCTTTTAACAATGTTTTATGAATCTGGAAATATCTAACTACCTTTGCATTACTAGATTCTAACCCGACTTGCTTTCACTAAGAGATGTACGTACAGAACTTGTGGGCTCACTCCTGATCCTGACCCGTGTCTTCACTTGCCTGGGAAGTGCACTCTGCTACTCCTGCCCCTTCCCTCTTCTTCACTATACTGAAATTGTACTACAGATCTGTAGCTACAGTAAGCAATTCTCCGAGGAGGAAGAAAGGACCTGTACATTCACATAGGAATTTCTTTTCCAGAGCTAAAATTGACATTTTATAAATAATTTCCGTGTTGCAAACTTGAGACCAAGAAATCACAGCAAATCAGTGATATGCATTTGGCATGACTCAGTTTTAGTTCTTAGTGCTTTTCATTGGAAATGGCATAAAAAGTAAGATATCTTTGAATTTTTTATGCTGTGGGCTTACAAGAGATGGAAAATGTTTTTATCTTATAGACGAATGGCAGTGCATAGCAGCAGAAGTAACGAAATGGTCACGAACCTCCACAGTATTCCCCAGGTCACATTCATTCTTAATTTTTAAAGAATCTAGAAACAAACTAAGCAGCTGATAACAGGCCATCTCCAGGCAGCAGTGTTCGGTGTGACTCTGCTCTTCTTCCAGTGCTTCTCGTTTTCTCAGTGGTTTAGAGGTGGATTGTGGGTGTCACTTGTCTACATGCTTTTACAGTATTCAGCCTTGCTTTTGGTCTTAATCTTTCCTACCCTCCCTCCTTCCTTCCTTCCTCCTTCCTTCCTTCCTTCCTTCCTTCCTTCCTTCCTTCCTTCCTTCTTTCCTTCTTCCCTCCCTCTATTTTTTTTTTCTAGCTATAGGTGTTAGGATGACTTATAGTTATAAAAGATTCTAAATATTTACATCTTCCTACCCCTTTGAGCTCAAGAAAATGACTGCATCATAAATGTTTTAGCATCAGTTCTTACTTTTGTTGTGTTTTTGAAACACTTCCATTGGTCATTGACTTCAATGTAAGTACCATTGGAAGTGCCCCCTAGAAGCCACTGTGAGATGAGGAGGAGAGTAATAGTAACCCCTGCTGGAAGTATATATGCAATAAAATATATTTTCATTAAATTACAATGAGGGTTGCTTTAAAAAAAAAAAAACCTTCCTTTGAATATAAAAATCAGGGTTGCAAATTGATGCTTTAGAAATTTAGTCTGCTCTTTTAGTGACCCAGAGAAGTATGGATTAAAAATGGTATATTGAATGAACTGTTGTATGCTCATAGAAGAAGTCAAGAATATAAATTAAACTGAATCTGAAAATAATTACAGCTTAAATCCTAAGCCAGATTCACCATTAAATGGAAATGATAGGTCCTTGACCCTTGGGTGTGCTTGGAATAAACGTGGAACTCAGTATTGTTTTCAAAACTATTTTGCTTTTGTAAGCTGAGACAGATGTACAAGAAAGATGCAGTTTTTATTTTGTATTGGCAGCTTCCAAATATTTAGTATCTATTTCCAAGAGTTGCAATTAGTAAAGCAACCATGGTACTGAAGTCTGCACATCCCACAGCTAATTATATTTGCAAGGTCAGAGTGAATACATATTTTCAGAAAAATAAAGGGTTATATAAATATGTGTCTTCTACTTGGCTGTTATATCACAGTTTGTTGATCTGGAGTATAATGTGTACAATTCACAAATTTGTCTGATAACAGAAAGTGGTGTGTGATTGTGTTTATTTTACTAACCAGTATATTCACAGCAATCACTTCCAAATATCTCTCCAGTAAAGATGTGTTAATTACAAAACAGACAAGGTCTTCTATTATATTAAAGCTACTAACAAGAAGACAGCAGGAATCACACATGTAAATAGCATCATCAACCCCTATTTTAGTCCTCTGTTTTGATCTGTGAGTTGCGCATAGACCAAAGGTGCTATTAAAGACTGAGTGTATGAAATAGGCAGCATTATATGAACAAAATTTATTCAACAAGAAAACAGACCTTTAACATGAATTTAACAAGCCTGAGAAATTATAAACTATCATATGCTGCAGATTCATGCAGTGATAATAAACAAAAAAAGGAAAGTAAGAGGTTTCCCTAAGCTAGCCAAACTGCTAATGGTTTTGTTATAAGCTGTCTACTGTTGCGCTGACCTCAGAAAAGTCTCAAGGCACTTGTACCAGGAAAAATTAACCGGTCAGGTTGGTAAACAGAGATCCAGTGGGTTTTAGGGCTTAGATATAGACAGGAATTTTTTTATTTTTCTTCCTACAGTGTAGAGGTTATTGTTGCCATGAGGAGGTGAATTTGATGTAGTCGTTCTTTTTTCTTTTTTCTTTGGGTTAAATTTTGAGGTTCACAAGACAAATTGGTTTCATGTATACGTATTTCAGAGGAAGCCATAAAAAAACAGAATGCTTTAAGAATGCATCATTCTTTCTTCTTCTCCCTTCAGTGCCTTAATTCTTGGAGGTTCTTTGTTTAGTATGTTGCATTTTGATTTATTTTCCTAACAATGAGTGACCACTTGCTGTCATTCTGTTGCATCATTCTGTAAATACACAAACATGGAGAAACGCCCTGAGCTTAAACACACCTTCAAGTTCTCACTAGGGCTTTTCTTGAATCTTACTGTGGCATAATTAACACCTTCTTCACCCGTTGCTCATTAGCGTACTGGACATTAATGAGTCTACTTTGATAGGTTGTCCTAACGGAGAAATCTACTTATTCTCACAGCAGAGAAGGCAATTATAAAATTGTACAGAAATTAAAATGTAGAATATATTGCCATATTTACTTTTTATTGCATGTTAAATCTAATTTTGGTCTGCAGGTTTTTGAACATGTTAGTTTCCTTAAGACAGTTGCTATAGTGATAGCAGAAAATTCCTTTAATTTTAGTGTAATCATTTCTATCGCTGCTCAGGAACTATCAATCTGAGCACGTCATTTCATCTCGGTCATAATTTACTAGTTGAACAACATATTAAATCCGTAAGCTTTGTTGTATTTTTTTTAATTTCAGGGTTAACAAAAGTAGGTCATGGTATTCACTTAGCTGTGACCTAACTGGCATTTTTTTTTAATGATACGTCACACCTGCTTACACTATTTCATAGAAATGACAAATTTTTGCATGAAACTTGCTGTCTAATGTTTTAGTTTGAAAACAGTTGGCATAAAAATGTATGTAAGCATTTCATTGGGATATAATACAAAATTTTCATAATTTACAATTTTTCCCTAGAAATGATTCTTACTGAACTCTAAGGATGGAATCATAAAGCAGTTGACAAAAACAATGATAATGCTGTTTTATATTTACAATTAATAGTTGAAAGCAAGTGTTTAGGGTTCTGATTAAACACTTGGCTTTGAAGCAAAAGAAATTTCGGAGAAAGTTCAGATCACAGAATTAAAAGCAGCATCCAAGCTTGACTGTTATTATCCTTAGGACAGCAGGAATATACTAGACCTAGCTATCTTGTATGCTTTGGTATAACTTTATGTTTGCTATAACTATTACCTTTAGACTCCTCATAGAGTCAGGCTCTCACATGTTAACTCTAGCTGGCCTCAAATTCACCGAGATCTGCCTGTGTCTGCCTCCTCAGAAATTCTGGGATTAAATGTGTGCATGCTGGTATTGTAGGCATGCATTTTTAGAATTGATTGTATTTCAGTTAGCATGAAAATCATAGTTTTTAATATTTCAGTCTATTAATACAACAGTTGTATAACTGAAAACGAATCCAGGTAACAGTAGTTTTGAAAACACTGATAGTTTTAGTTGTTTGATACTTGTGAAGGTTGAGTCAAGAAGTGCTGTTTTGTTGTTTCATGATTGTCTTGGAGAAGTGGTCTGTCTTAGTATCACATGGTTTTACCTAAAATGTCACATTTTTAAAGCTTTATGTTCTTTCAAACTTGAAGGATGAGTATGTCAGCAATAAGATAGTGGGAAATAGCTGACTCTCATTAGTCTCTTGATATGAAAGAGCTAAATAACGTGTTATGGATTGCAAAGGAATTTGAGTCTTTAATAAACAAAAAGAATTTTTTCTATGAACTTGTAACCTATTGTTTCTGACTGAGAGCATGGGTGACCTTGGTTTTCTTAAATTGTGCCTCCTATCCTTGACAGTGGCTTGGATGTTTAAAGCCATTAGACAAGGTATAAAGTATTTCAGAGTCAGAAGAAGTAAGGGTATCTGACTAGTAGAGAATACATGGGCAAGTGACGTGCTGGCTGCAATTTTGTTGTCATTTCAAGTATGGCGATGGCGTAACTGATGTGACAGGACTGGGTCTTAGATGTAGTCCCTTAGCTTGTGCTCACTTTCAGTTTTAGCTTCCCCATCATTCATTTTGACTAGGAAAACTTTAGGTATCAAATAAGCACAGCAATGAAGGTTGTTTGCTGTGCGCTTAATAATGACATATTTTTAATAATAAAGATGCTAAGTTAATATTTTGCTGCTTCATGAAAATCGCAATAATTGGTGTCACCTTACATTACAAGATAGAGGGTGGTATACTGATGGCACTATCAGCAGGAGGCTCTTTTTATTAATATTATAATTAAATGATTGTCTGGAAATAGGCCAGAAACAGATGCATGTTGGTCTTGCCTTGTCCACTGTTGCTTGGCACCATCACTTGTTTTAAAAAGGAACTGACTTGACACCTTGTTTTACAGGTTGTTATTGATGCCTTCAGACTGATCAATGCTAATATGATGGTCTTAGGACATGAACCGAGACAAACGACTTCCAATCTGGGCCACTTAAACAAGCCATCTATCCAGGTAATGATGATATTTGATAATGTATTAAAGTCTGTTTTGTAATTTTAAATGTGCTGACATCATTTTAAGATCTAATTCATAATCATTTTAATTTTCTTAAAAGCAGTCTTTTTTCTTATTGCTGTTTTAAAAGAAAATACCAGCTCCTTTTGAGGCTACAGGTTTGAACCAAGCCTGTTTGAGAGAACAAAACTCATGTGTGTATGTCAGTATGAGTATATGTATGTATCAAAAAGAGATGGAAATACTATTGCAAAAAGTTTGTTTGCCTCATACGAGACGATTTTCAGTAATGTTTTAAGTTTTTTTTTATCGTGGGAATATGAGAGAACCTCTATATTGATCATATCTTCTGTATGGTTAGCATCTAAGAAGAAGGCTAATAAAAGTTTCAGGGGAGCAGTTAACTAACCTAGATCGGATGGATCTAAACAGTCTTCAGAGTAATAGAAAGGGGGGAGAAGCAGTATGTTTTAAGAAGTCCCAAGAAATAGCTTAGGTAGTATGTAATTCTGTCTACCTTTTTGGTTTATCCTCACCTTTGATTAAATTCCTCTAAAACAGATATTTAATATTTTTATTAAATTTATATTTTGTTTGTCTAGTGGTATCAACTGCTGTTACTTTGGTATTCAAACACCCAATATCCCTTTGAGTGATAGTGTTTTCTTTGTTCCATTCATGTGCCTCATTGTTTCAGTACAAGTCTTTATTGTCTGTAAGAAATTATGTTAAATGTGTTTTAAGTGCACAGTCTGTGTGTCTGTGTAGGTAATTATTTCTCTAAAGATTAATTAATAGGACAAAAATACCATGTTTGATTAAATAGGACACTCAGGACAAAGACATTATAGTAGCTACTGCTATTCCCCTTCTGAAATGTTGTTTTGCCTTAAGGTTGTCTTTGGGGAGTTGTGGCATTAACAGTTCACCATGGTCCAGCTTTGGTTATACTTGATAACTCTAGTTTTAGGCAGTTTTGCTGATAGCATTTATTCTAGCTCTTCATCATAGTGAAATGTTTTGTCTCAAAGAAATGAAGTATGTGGCTTTTGAAAAAATTAAAAAAAAAAAAAAAACAAGGTAGGGCAAAACTACAGAGAATAATGAGTATGAAATAAGCTACCAGCGATTTTGATTGGGCACAGACAAGCCCATACTTGCATGTTCCAAGAGAATATATTATTGGTTCTGTTTAGCCCGTGATAATGACCTTTCTCATACACCCCCATAGCATCGTCCCGCTTCATTATTTTCTACAAAAGGTTAAATAGCATCTCACAATCTAGAATCATTGTGATTACTACTACATGGTATATTTCTGCCAGAAGTTTTTACTAATTGCAAGTCAGCAGCCACCTGTTGCATATTTCCTTTTTTAAATTAAAACACTGCCTTTTAACTTAAGACAAAAATCGATATTGAAATCTGTTTCTTCTGCACTAATCTACTTGGTAGTGTTTAATCCTACCTTCTATCTTTAATTAAAAATGGGCCCTTTGAAACAGCTTTCCAGCCTAAGTTAAATGACTTTTATACAAAAGCTAAATTGGCATTGTTTTTCCTATTATTTTAAGTTTGTCTTGTCTCCCAATTAGAATCTGTAAATATATTTATTTCATAGTTTATGTAGTGCTCATTGGAATGACATCTATCTGGGTGCTTTACAATTTTAAGACAATTTCTACACTAAAGTACACAAATGCAACAAGCCAAAAAGAGACACACCTTAACACATTTAAATTTTGTAAGACAGGCTAGATAGCAAGTCCATAATAGAATTTGAAGGTATGTGTGTCAATTTTTAAGTTGTTGATTAGAAACTTTCAGAAATACCACGCCTTTTATTTTGAAGGAAAGTTAGTTGGTGTTAATAGGGAACTTGTTCCTAAGACAATGAAGAAATGGTAGAATCTGACCGTGGGCATTAGCATGCATTCTGGAAATCATTGGTGATTTTCTAGCACTGCTTTCTTTGTTATATTTAAATGACAGACGAGAATGTTATGATTACATTGTAAACTATTTAATAGTCACAGGGAAGTTTAAATGGAATATACAAGTTCTCCCTTTAATAAGTGCATGTTTTAGAGCTTGTCGCTATATATTTATACCAACACATTGGATTGATTGTCTCTAGGTAGTATAATGGGACTTTCCCCCTTGTTTTTCCTTGTCCATATTGGCACATGCCTATAATCCCAGCACCCAGGAGATGGATGGATCTCTTTGAGTTCCAGGCCAGCCTTGTCTACAGAGTGAATTCTAAGACAGCCAGGGCTATACAGAGAAATTCTATCTCAAAAAACAGAAGCAAGACAAAAATAAAAAACAAAAACTTTTTGCAGTAAAACCAAATACTTAAAATATTAGTATTTTATATGTTTTTTATGCATTTTACGTATGAGTGTTTTGAATGCATGTATGTGTGTGTACCATGTTTGTGTTTGATACCCTTGGAAGTTGGAAAAAGGAATCAGATCCCTTGGAACTAGAGTTTGGGATGGTTGCAAACCCTCAGGTGAGTGCTAAGAATTAAACCAGGTCCTCTGCAAAAGCAACAAGATCTTTTAACCTCTGAGTCACTTCTCCAGCCCAAGAAAATACTGTTTGTATGTGCTCATGGCAGTATTGAAATAGTTAACAGTAAATTCTATTTTAAGTATTCAATTAAAAACTTACTGGTTTTTTGATATTTCAACTCCTTAAAAGTCGCGATTAATTTTGATGTTGTTATCCTGTGGACATTGGTACTCAATACATGCACCAGGGTTTGAATCTCTAAGTGTACCTCTGAGCATGCTTTCATTGTACAGCAGAGTTAAAAGTATTTGAAAACCTTATTTTCAATAATTATAAGATACAGAGCTGTACAGCAGCAGCAGTTTGACGATCGTAGGCGTTTTCTAGATGAGGTCGCTGAGACTCCGAAACTAAGCTCTTTAAGTTACTCTTGACATATGCAAGACCTGGTAGACCTTTCTATTCTCTTATATTATAGTTGGAAATTTTATACAATTTTGGCATAATTCACGTGTTGCCTGTGTGATCCTTTGGTTTGTTTTGAGACAGTCAGTCAGGTTGACCTGGCTCCATGTTGTCCAGGCTGGCCTCAAACCCTGAATGAGTACTGAGATTACAGATATGTGCTATAATGCCCAGCAAACTGATTTATAAAACCCTGCTGTATCCACAACACATAATGCACAGAGGTTTAGCTGCATGTATACTGGATCTACACCAGTGGTTCCCAACCTTGGGGTCTTTCTATCTGTCCTTTTGGGGGCCAAATGACCCTTTCACTGAGGTCACCTAAGACCATCAGAAAAAAACATATTTCTGCTACGATTCAGAGCAGTAGCAAAACTACAGTTATGAATAACAGAAATAATTTTATGGTTGGGGCGGGGGTCACCACACCATGAGGAACTGTATTAAAGGGTCATAGCATTAGGAAGGTTGAGAAGCACTGATGTATGCAGTCAGTCCTCTTGTTCACACAAGAGGTCAAAGCTTCTGGTCAGTTTGTTTCAGTAGGTGAGTAAGTAAGTAAAGTTGTAAGACCACTGACTACCGTTTTATCATGTACCTGCTAATATTTCATGGTGCTTGTGATAAGTTTTATTACACTTATCAAAGTAATATATTTGAAAACCAAATAGGGCCACCAAACACTGGGTTATTTCATTAGTCTTTGTAATGGAGGCCTGTCTG
Source organism: Rattus rattus (assembly GCF_011064425.1). Taxonomy (NCBI): domain Eukaryota; kingdom Metazoa; phylum Chordata; class Mammalia; order Rodentia; family Muridae; genus Rattus; species Rattus rattus. Next base: position 39,426,288 of record NC_046158.1, read on the forward strand.
TAGATGTAGTGACTGGCCTCTGGATTTTTTGGTTTTAACCATTGTTAGCTTTGCCACCATGTAGTCTTTAGTGCAGCTAGTGTATTGCACAAAGATTGTGGTTACAACCAAGTTTCATTGCCCAGTCAGGCTGTGTCCGCTTTGAGAAATGATCAGACTTAACAAAATCTGCACTAGAAGATAAACCTCCTAATGTGTACAAGGGTAAGTTCAGGTTGAGGGAATCGTGAGCAGTTCCAGTTTCTGATTGCTATGGTACAGCATTTTTATTCAGTAAAAGATGATTTACTATATCCGGGAATTTTTGAAATAGATAAGAATTTAATAGATTCTCACAGTGACTAAATTCATACACCAACCATTTGAAATCAACTTTGCATTTCTTCATGAAATCAATGGCTTTCTCTTGACTTTATAGGTTACTTTTATAGAATATCTTAGTAATGTGAAAACTGATTATCCTAGGAAGTACAAGTGATTGATATTTGATTTTTATATTTAAATGTCCTTTTATACCCATCTGTCATGTGCACATAGAACGAGCCTACTAGAACGCATGGGGTATAAAGTGCATGCTAGGCAGTGCAGTCACTGGGTACTCGCTTCCTCACCTTCTCTTAGCCAGTTTACAACTTAGACTGCAAAACCCTAGTTAGAAAGTGGTGGTTATTTGGTTAGCCTGTCTTTATTTCCCAAAAGTAAGCTCCAAACTATTTTGATTTTTTTTTAGATTTGTTTTAAAATATATATAAATTATAATTCTATGCTTTTGTGTTGTAGAAGCTAATGGTGGATATGATACATATCTTAATACCGTTATGAACCACAGTCGAACCTAAGTTGCTAGTATTAGATACTTATGCAGTAAATAGCATAGTTTCTTTTTCTTTCACTTTTCTTTAAATTGAAAATAATTCTTTTTTTTTCTACAGTGTGTTCTGACCACTGTTTCTACCCTTCCATCTGCTTTTAGATCATTCTTACCTCCCCATCCACCTAACTCAAAGCCCTCTTTAAAAAAAAGGCAAAAAAAAAAAAAAAAAAATAGATAAATGAAAAAGGAAAAGGCACTAGAAACACACGTACACAGAAACAAAACACAAAATTGGCAACTATATTATATAAGGAAAAGACCAGTAAAAAAAGGAAAATGTTGAAACAAAGCAATTTGAAGCAAAAATACCATTGGCTTCAGTTTGTATTGGTTGTCTGCTGCTGGGCCTGAGCCTGCGTTTTTTATGTGTGGTTTGTGAGTCTCCATTAGAGAAAAAATACATTGTCTTTTGTGTGGTTGTCAGTTGGAGATAGCTTCTTAGCATGGATGGGAGCTTGTGCATACTTCCCGCTCTCAGCACTGGGACCCTGGCTGTCTTGGACCAGTGCAGGCCTTGTGCTGCTGCCCCAGTCTCTGAGTTCATGCGTGTGTTAGTTGTTGTGTTTAGAAGACATTGTTTCCTTGGTGTTATCCATCCCTTCAGGAGTGGAGTGTGATGAAGACATCTTTTAGGACTGAGTGCTCTAAAGCCTCTCTGTACATTGTAGAGTTGTGGTCTCTGTTAGTTCCCATCTGCTGCAAGAGCTTGAAGCTTCTGCTGTTAGCTGACAGATGAATGTGTGGCCAGAGCAGAGCATGGTTAGTCGTTTCATTGTACATTCCTTTACAGAACAGTAGCCTTGGTTTGTAGTTCCTTCTTAAAAAATTGCTTAAGTTTCTGTCGTGATTGATCTATTTATCTTGGAGGTTGTGTTCAATGAAAATAAATTCTGATAGGTGGGATTTCAATTTGTTGTCTCTGAAGGACAAGTGAAATGGATAGGGTAAAGAAGGAGCCTCTGGGTCTGGGAAAGACTGTGTGTGCCTTACCCTGGCAGAAGATCCCGAAGGTCCTTGGTCAGCCAGCATAGCTCAGTCAGAAAGCTCCTAGTTCTGTGACTCGGCCTTGTCTCAACAGCTGAAGTGGAGAGTAATTTAGGAAGACTCCTCAAGATGCCCAGAAGCCTTAACCTAAAAAGACAAACAACTGCAGTGAGCATACATATGGACTAGTGCATGCAGTCGCTTGCACGTGCACCCACCCACCTTCTCATTGCTAGTTTGGAGACTCGCCTGGACACAGCCAGTGAGAATTGAATTAACAAAAGGGGAAGCCAGATTAATGTGAATGAAGAAGCATATGTACTATTGACTTGTTTTATATTTTTCTTCTGGAAAAGCACATTGTCCTCTAAACATCAAAATCAGATAATAGCTATGAGTAGTTAGTTTGTGACAGGCTGTGATAAGCTCAGACTTCATTGCTGTGGTAAGCCTCTGTCATGGCTGTGGGGAGTTTTCAATCTGTGAAGCACCTGGAGTGCTTTAAAGAGTTTGTCAGTTATTCTTTAAACTTTATTCCTAAACCCGCACCCGAGAAAAATGTTTTAAGTTACTCTTCATTTACAGTAAGATCTCTTCTAGTTTTGTTTAAAATGTATTACATTTTATTTATTTTGTTGGGAGGGGATTTGCAAAAGTCAGTTTTATTCTTCTACCTGTGGGTCCAAGGAATTGAACTGGGGTCTCAGGCTTGGTAACAAGGCTTTTACCAAGTAATCCTTCAGGAAAGCTGAGCATGGTGGCCACACAGCCTTAATCTCAGGACCCTGAGACAGAGGCCGGTGGGTCTCTAAGTTCAAGGCCAGCCTAATGTACATACTGAGTTTAAACCAGGTAGAGGTCCACCATGAGACTGTGAAAGGGAGAAAGGAAGGAAGGAAGGAAGGAAGGAAGGAAGGAAGGAAGGAAGAAGGATGGATGCATGGATGTGGTTGTGCCATGCATAAGATTATATCAATAGTTTGTTTAGATGAAACATTAATTTATTATTTTAATAATTGTTTTTAGGCATTAATTCACGGATTAAACAGACATTACTACTCCATCACTATTAATTATCGGAAAAATGAACTGGAACAGAAGGTAAGTCTATGAAAATCTTTTTCCTTTTCTTTTACGTCTGTGATGTGTTTTATGTCCGTATGTATATTTGTTGCCTCGGGGGTCAGAGAGGCTCTTGGATCCCCGAAACTGGAGTCACACTGTGGTGGTAGTGGTACACAGCATAGAGCAGTCTTGTGCTGTGAGATTTGTTTTGTTTTGTTTTTCTTTTTTTCACATGTCATAAAGTATTCAATTATCAAAAGAAAAATTAACTTTCTTCCAGTGGTAGTACTTAATTGAAGGTAAGTTCTAGAGTATGACTTTTGAAAAAAGTTATCTTAAAATTATAAACGTGTGGCTGGAGAGATAGCTTATTTATTGGTGCTGCTCTTAGAGGACCCAAGTTTGGTTCCCAGCAGCCATATCAGACTGCTCACAACTGTTCATAACTATAGCTCAAGGGGAACTGATGCCCTCCTCTGGCCTCTCCAGACACGTGCACGTACAAGAATGTCTTAAAAATTACATCATATGAAAAATTACCAGGGGACATTTAGGGAAACACAGAACAACAACAAGAACAAAATACAAACTCAGTCACATGTGATAACTCAGCAGGTACAGATACTTCCTTCTAGGCATGATAGCAAGAGTTGAGTGTCTCCGACCCATGTGGTAGGAGGCTAGGACTAACTCCTTAAAGTTTTTCTCTGACTTTCCCATGCATGCTGTGGCACGTGTGCCCATCCAAAAACACTAAATAAATGTAGTAAGAGAAAATCGCAAATTTGTAAGGCAGGTGAGGTGTCATAGCCTTTTGAGATGCTGAATCAAATCAGGAAGTTTGTGAGTCAAACTGGGCAACATTGTATGACTCCCCCGAATCCCCCCTCCCAAAAGTACACATGCATCTGCATATAAACCCCTTCTTTAAATGTTTGAGTGTGTAGTTGTGTAGTTATTAAATTGTTGACTGATAACTCAGTCCCAGTGTATTGGTGTATTTGAAAATGGGACATGTCTGTGAGTCTTTTCCTAGTTTTATTTTGTCAGTCCTGTCAGTAAGTAATAAGTATTACGTTTTTATAGCAAACCTATGTGTAATATGAGAATTCAATGCATCCTTCAGTTCATTGTATTTTGTTTTTTTTAACTGCTGTGGTTAGATACTTTAGAATCTAGCTAGACCCCGGTAATCTTAAATGTAACTGAATAAAGTAAAGGAAAAAGTGTCCGTAGAGACTATAAAAGTAGTGTCTTATCATGCAAGGGAGAAAGATTCTTGTTAAAGCAATGTGAGACAGTTGTCTTTAGTCTTTAGTCAGTTTATTAGGAAAGGCATCTGGCTCTAACTGACGTGGGTACTAGAGAGAGACAAAGGCATGGATTTGGAGCACCAGTGTATATTAGTATAAATTTAGGATATTTCCAGCTGGTACTTATTTGAATGAATAAAATTATATTTAAATTCATTAATTTTTGTGAAGTTTTTTTAACAAGACAGAGAAAATGTCTTTATAGCAACAAAACAATGTTTTTCCTATATTTTTAGATGCTGTTAAATTTGCATAAGAAGAGTTGGATGGAAGGATTGACACTTCAGGACTACAGTGAACATTGTAAACACAATGAATCGGTGGTAAAAGAGATGTTGGAATTAGCCAAGAATTATAATAAGGTAAAAGTCATTTATTCCTTCACAGTTGTCGAAATGTTTATAATTAGGTACTGAATGGTTATACAAAATAAGTAATTAAAAATAGAGAAGCCTCTTTTGTAGATTTGATAATAAACACTTAATATATAGGTAGTCTGGACCCTTCCTAAAACCTACCACCATTATGTAAATGTAGCCATAGAAAATATGTACAGAAAGACAATTAGGTTCTTAAATATACAGCCGGGGAGCTAGGAAGATGCTTAGTATTTAGAGCACTTGTGTCTCTTAGAGAGAACCTGAGTGGTGCCCAGTACCCATGGAAGGCCGCTGACAACTGCCTAAACTTGAGCTCCCATGGCATACAGACATAAATACACATACCGATACATGACAAATAAAACAATTCTTTTAAGCTGGGCATGGTGGCACGTTTAATAAACTTTTACATTTTCTATTTAATCAATACTTACTGAAAATCTTCTGTGTGCCAAGCACTGGTACATGTTATAAAGAAAGACATAAAGGTCCTTGTTGCCCAGAGAACTTCCTTTCTGTAAAGGAACGTGAACAGGTACAGCATAGTACACTGTGGTTAGTGCCATGGGCACACAAGCAGTGAGTGACTGGAAGCCTTCGTGTGGGGCCAGTAAAAAAAGCATTGTGTGCAATCTCCTGAAAACATTTAATGCTAAAATAGATGTGGCTATGGGCTGGAGAGGTGGCTCAGTGTGTAAAGGTCTGAGTCGCATCCGTAACCCATGTCAAGAAGCTGGGTGTGCTGCTGCCGGTGCTGAAGAGGTAAAGATGGCCGAGATTCATAATTGCCAAGACACAGAATCAGCTAGTGTCCAGCCACAGATGAATGTGTAAGATTTCTCTCTGTGTGTCCTTGTGTGTGTTCACAGTGTAATACTGTTTTTTATTTAAGGAAAAAAAAAAAAAAAGAAAGAAATCCTACCACTGTAACACTATGATCCTGGAAGAAATGGTTAGATGGAATAAACTAGACACTTAAAAACAAATCTTCACATGTAAAGTCCAAAATCCCAAACTCGGGAGTAAAAAATGTAAAACCATGGCTTTCAGAATCATGAAGCTGGTGTTGGGAGGGCTGGGGAAAAAGAAAAGGCCTGGGATGTGTTTAGGAAGCGGTGTGCGTGGCTAGGGTGTATATGAGGAGTTAGGAAGCGGTGTGCGTGGCTAGGGCGTACATGAGGAGGCGTGGTAGAGAGTCACAGAGTTATTCTTGATCAGAGGCGTGGCACACCTGGGTCCTGACCTTAGACACAGTGAGGAGATCTGAATGGGAGTTAACTAGATGGCCGTGTGTGTAGTGACAGTGTAATGAAGGCACTGATAGTAAATGAGGCATGTCACTGATTGCATTATATAAAAAGAGGAAAATCGAAATTGAACTCAGCATTTCCTGCTTACTCAACTACATGTGTGCTGATAACAACCTTTTCAGTGTAGGTAGGGAAGGAAGGAATGAAGAATGTGTTTTGTTTACTGTTTTTGTTTCTTAGTTGATGATCAGAATAGCAGGTCTCCTTGTGGTGTTTGGTCCATGCACCCACTCTTCTGTCTCTCACCCCTGCTTGTGCCCTGCCACTCCCTGTGTCCCCTCTTTCCACTTGCATGTCACATGTGCTCTTTTCCCCTCCCTGCCACCTTACTGTTTACCCTCCCAAGCTCCCTTTTTAGTTCCATGATCTATATACCCAAAGATATTCACATATAAAAATTCAAAGCTACATCTTTTAAGCACAACTTGAAATATTGAGAATTAACAGTAAAGGCTAAAACTCAACATTTAAGAGGCATAGTTAAGACCGATTATTGAAATTACAATATTTCTGTTTTTAAATTAAGCACTATGTCATATAAAATAGTATACAAAAGAAAGTGTGTAAGATTTATCAGATGTTAACAGCAAGCAGTCTTTAAAACTAAATTTCCAGCAGATTTATGTCAGGTTTTGACAGGCATGGAATACATTATTTTAGACCTGGACTCCCTCTCCCCCAGTACTGGGTTGAGAATACATTATTTAGACCTGGACTCCCTCTCCCCCAGTACTGGGTTGAGAATCTTTTCTTTTCTTTCTGGTGTTGCTTTAATGCTGGAGAGATACAAAGTCAAATGCTGCTATAGGCCTGAACAGAGAGAAAAAGAAGGAGTTTATCACTTAAAATAGTTAACCTTTTATTGTCAAAGAAAAGTATAACAACTTGTTATTCAGTAGAGCGTAGGAATGGTTTTTATTTCTCTGTAACATTACAGTTAAGTAAATTTATATTTCCTTCTGCCAGGAAATAACCTATTTATGGTTACTGCTGCCCATCCATAGAATTTTTTTCCTATATTACAGTTTAAAAAATCTCTGTAGTACTAAAAATCTTATAAGGTTTGGTTAAAAATGAAAACAGTGTGTAAGCTGTGATATGAAGAGTCCAGATTTGGGAATGTAATTCCCTCTATGATTGAAAGAAATACGTTGAAGTTTTTATAGTAACACTTAAAATATACAAGGAAGGCCCGTGCTACCACAGTTCTTCACTGCATTCTTTTTAATTGGTTGGCTTTTTAAGCTAAGGTAATTATTGTTAGATGCCAGTCAGGTCCTAAAGTAAAAGGAGATTGAGGATAATTAAATTCTTATGTTCCAAGTTTTCAATCTCGAGTCTGAATTTCACACAGGAGTTCTGCTTGATTATTACTCATTGGGTTTTCTAATTACTGCGCTGACACCTGCAGCACTGCTCCAGACCGCAGCTATACAGGCCAGAATGCTGCTGCTGGATGTGAAAACTGCGCGTCTTTCATCCATACTTGTAAATGAGTGCATAGGTGAAAGTGTACTGCAAAAGATCATTTTAAGAATAACACAGAAACAAAATTTTGCCTTTTAACACATATAGCACTATAGATTCTGAGACCTTACAGCTACCTTGTCAGTTGATATATTGATGAACTTCATAACCTGAAAGATAAGACATTTTTATGTTTCATATAAACTGTAAATATATTTCGTTTTGTTTATTAAATAGAAATTTTTGTGGTTGTGTATTTAGATAAAAACAAAAGAGAATATAAGTATTGAGGAAAATTGTCCAAATCATCATTATTAGAATATAATGTGATAGATTATTTGCAGTCACCCAGAAATCCAAGAGAATAAAAGGTAATTTCAGGGACTGTTTTGTCAAGAATGATGTAGGTGGTAAAAATGCTTTTAAAAACAAAGGACAAGAATTATGGGGAAAAGGTATTAAATATGAGAAACTTTAAACCTTATTAAAGAAAAAAACGTATTAAGTAGACATAACTTTCAATATTAAAGTTTATGAAAGATACTACCAGTGGGAGAGTAATCTGTAATATTTTACAGGTTGTATTTTATTTTGTGTGTGTGTATGTATGTATGTATGTATGTTATGTGCACCATGTATGTTACATGAGTATATGTTTACCATGTGCTCCCCTGTTGCCCAGGGAGATCAGAAGAGGATGGTAGCTCCTCTGGAACTGGAGTTACGGAAAGTTGTGAGCTGCCATATAGTTGCTGGGGGCTTCTAACAGCTGAGCCAGCTTTCCAGTCCCTTGAAAGTGATCTTTATTTTAAATATATGTTGTGTGTCCCATTGTTTTAATAACATTGTCATCTTCAGAGTAGGAGATAGGAAACTGTGCTCTAAGGCCAGTTAGAACTCCAGGGTCAGACTGATAATCCTCTGCTCTGCGTTCATTGCATTGACATGCGTCTTTTAAGTCAGCTTAAGATGCACTGCAGGGGTGCTAAACGTTAGCCATTATCTATACATATATTATACATATATATTATTTATGTATATTTAAGTAGCTGGGAGGAACGGAAAATGAAAGGAATCATTCCTTTTTAGGAACCTGTGTCTATAGTCCAGCCAATGTGGTCATCTCCCGTTGGCAAGCCATAGCCACATGAACAAGCCTCTGACAGCCAAAAAGTCCAGAAAGTTCGTATAATGAGATCTTGAGGCTGTGAGCATCAGTACCTTTAGGAAAATCACAGTTATATTATAAAATAAGAGGAAGGTGGATATTGGTAATTTGAAGATACTACTACAAGCCCCCTTCTCCCTTTTTTGGTGGTGGTGGTAGGGAGGCAGTTTCTCTCTTTATAGAGCCTGGCTGTCCTGGAATCACTATGTACACTAGGCTCGTCTTGAACTCTTAGAGATCCTTTGCCTCTGCCTTCCAAGTGCTGGGATTAAAGGCATGTGTTTACTGAACTTACCAAAAAACTTAATTGTCTAAGAGTTGAGTTACAAATTGCTGTTACTGTCTATACATGAAAGTTAAGTGCTTGCATACTCACGTGATCTTTGTTTTCTATTCCTTATTTAGTGTTATTACATTTTAAATTGGATTTCCTGTTAAGATCTTTGCAAAAGATCTCTGTTGTTCTGGTTGTCTTGTATATTATAGATTTGTCTTTATTATTATACATGATGCATCATTTAAAGTAATGAGTTTCCTTAGTAACAAATGTTACTGTGAATCTGGGTGTGATGGGACATGCCTTTAGTCCCAGGACTTAGGAGGCAGAGGCAGGCAGAGCTCTTCAGTTAAAAGACAGCCAGGGCTACCCAGACAAACCTGACCAAAAACAAAAAGGCAAAAACAAAATAACTCAACAAACAAACAAAACCAGATGTTGCCATGAAGCCTGGATAGGACTTTGCTAGAGTCATATTTTCATTGCTTATCTCTCTGTGACTAGAAACAAGGTGGTCTTGGAAACATTCCCTTATCTCTAAAGAGAGGTTGTCTTGAGGGCTATGAATGACTTGTCAAATCCCTGGCATGGGCGCATCTGAAATGATGGGCATGAGTGCTTTTGCTGTTTTTAATATCATTCTGTTTTAAAAATTAAATTACATTTGTTTATAGGTGGATTATGGGTGAGCGTGTGCTATGACGAAGTTGTGGAGGTCAGAGGGCAGCCCGTAGGAGTTGGGGCCTCCTTATCTGCTGAGCATCTTCCTGGCTCTTTAATGCCATTCTTTTTTTTTTTTTTTTTTTTTTTTTTAAGATTTATTTTATTTATGTTTTGATTTTGGGGATTTGTTTATATACTGTGTGCATGCTGATGGAATATAGATGAGGGAGTTAGATCCTTTGGAAATGAAGTTAACGAAGGGTTAAAAACAGTTTTGTGGATGCTGAGAATTGAACCTGGATCCTCTGTAAGAGCCCTAAATGCTCTTAACCACTGAGCCTTCTCTCCAGCCTCGTTAATATGTTTCCTAACTGCTCTATTTTTTGACATCTTGCTAATCAACAGTCCATTCAGTTATCTAAATTAACCCTTACTTTACATCTTTATATTTCCACTGTCACTGCCTTAGCTCCCAATATCCTTCATGTTCTTCGAGTCCCTCCCACTTAAGTGGTGTTCTCACAGAGCCACCTGGTCTTTCCATATCAACATGGTTGTGTAACCAGACTGAAACATAAATAGAATGACGAGTACTACGTGTTGTCTTAACTAAAAGGCCAAGAGCAGTCTATACTATGTGCATAGAATCAGTATAGTGATCAGTTTATAGAATAAATAGATATCTGTAAAGTATACCTGCTGAGACCAATTTATAAAACAAAGAATTCTTTTAACAATTCAAAGTGGGCAATGCCTTGAATAGTCATTTCTCCACATGGCAGTAAGCTATAGACGCATCCACGTCAGTCATTAGAGAAATGCGCATCAGAACCACAGTGAGAAACCAAGGAGGGGGACTGCTTTGTAATTTTAGCTCCTAGGAGGCAGGGACAAAACAACTATTACAAGATCTGGCCTACATTAAATGAATTCCAGGATATCCAGGAAATGGGCAGACCAAAAACAGCCATAGTGACACATCACTTCTCTCAGTCAAGATAATCAAAAGTAGAAATATTGCTGAGGCTATAAAGGAACTGGAACCTGATTACTAACTAATACTGCAAAACAGGGCAACTGTAGCTGGTCTCTGAATCTCATGTCTTTCTTCTTTGTTTCTTCTCCAAGCATGACTACTAATGCAGCATAACCAACCCCTAAAGGACCAACAACCACCCACTTCTGTCTCTTGGTGCCCTAGAATTATATGCCCCACAATCCAAAGGTCACATGATCATAGAAAGTATCTGTGGCTGGTGTAACCATGCCTCTGGTAGAGCACGAGGCAAATCATAGTCAGCTGCAGTCAGTCCCATACCCACACCTGGGATTAAAGTAAAATCATATTCTTAAAGTATTTCTGTGTTTTTGTTTTTGGGAGTTTTTTGTTTGTTTGTTTTTTAAAGAAACCAAATTTTCAGAATTCTCACTCCAGGCAACTGTTGTAGAAAACAGTTCAGCAGTCCTCATAAAGTTAAAAATATATGTAACTTTATAGCCTAATAATAATTCTACTCCTAAAATATGCACAATAGAAGCAAAGCATGTATTCAAACAGAAATTGTACACAAATGACCATAAGCCACTATTCACAGTAGTAAAAGGTGGAGATTACTAAAAGTGACATAAATAATGAACTGTTACTTGGCTGCATCAAAAATAAAGTATGATTGATGCATGCTACAGTGTAGATGAACCTCTGAGGCTTGGTAAATGAAAGAGTTGGGTATCAAAGGTTGTGTTGTATGATGCCTGTATGAGGTGTTCTGTGCCACAAGCAGTCACATTAGTGGTTACCAGGGACTCCAGGTGAGAGCAGCATGCGGGAAGTAACAGCCTCAGCAGGTTCATCTTTGGGATAGTGTGATGATTTAGGATATGGGTGATAGTTATACAGTATAACAAATATACAAAATGGTTTTTTACTTTTAAGTAGTTAATTTTGTGTTGAGTAAAATTTACTTTAGTTTTTAACATATAAATTGGTTCATGTCACGGCTTTGCTTTTTTTTGGAATGTGTATGCATTTTGCTGACATGTGCCTTGTGCATCCCTAGAGTCCATGGAGCCAAAAGAGGGCATCAAATTTCCCTGGAAATAAAGTTAGAGATGGCTGTGAGTTATCATGTGGTGCTGGGAACCAAACCCAGGTCCTCTGGAGGAGCAGCCTGCACCTTAACTGCTGAGGCATCGCTCCAGATTCCACTCCTTTGCTTTTTGAAAGCATTTGAAAATTGAAATCTGTGCCCTTCATTGAAGGTCAAACCTGAACTGGCTCCTGCTTGCCTCTGGAATTTGTCTCAATATTAGATGGTTGACTGACTTAAATTATCCTTTGGTTTTTCCTGACCATCTGAAAAAGCCATACCTTTTCAGCAAACCTTCTTTTCCTTTTGAGATAAGACCTAGTTAAGATAGGACTCACATAGTGAGTTGTAGGGCAGCCAAGGTATATAGTGAGAATATATCCTATCCATCCATACACACACACACACACACACACAGACACACACACACACACACACACACACACACTGCTATTTAGTAGTGATAGTAGTCAAAAGTTTTATTGTCTTTTTTTCCTCCATCTTTATTAACTTGGGTATTTTTTTATTTACATTACAATTGTTATTCCCTTTCCCGGTTTCCAGGCCAACATCCCCCTAACCCCTTCCCCCCCCTTCTATATGGGTGTTCCCTTCCCCATCCTCCCCCCATTACCGCCCTCCTCCCAACAATCACATTCACTGGGGGTTCAGTCTTGGCAGGACCCAGGGCTTCCCCTTCCACTGGTGCTCTTACTAGGCCATTCATTGCTACCTATGAGGTTGGAGCCCAGGGTCAGTCCATGTATAGTCTTTGGGTAGTGGCTTAGTCCCTGGAAGCTCTGGTTGCTTGGCATTGTTGTTCTTATGGGGTCTCAAGCCCCTTCAAGCTCTTTCACTCCTTTCCCTGATTCCTTCACCGGGGGTCCTGTTCTCAGTTCAGTGGTTTGCTGCTAGCCGCCTCTGTATTTGCTGTATTCTGGCTGTGTCTCTCAGGAGAGATCTACATCCGGTTCTTGTCGGCCTGCACTTCTTCGCTTCATCCATCTTATCTAATTGGGTGGCTGTATATGTATGGGCCACATGTGGGGCAGGCTCTGAATGGGCGTTCCTTCAGTCTCTGTTCTAAACTTTGCCTCCCTAACCCCTCCCAAGGGTATTCTTGTTCCCCTTATAAAGAAGGAGTGAAGCGTCCGCATTTTGGTCATCCTTCTTGAGTTTCATGTGGTCTGTGCATCTTGGGTAATTCGAGCATAGTCAAGTCTCTTCCTTAGAAAGTTTTACAAATTGCTTCATGTTTGTTCACTTTTGCTTTTCAAAATATGCTTTTAAAAAAATTATTTAGATTTTCTGCTTCTGTAACTCACAGTGTTGTTTAGCTTATATTTACTATGAAAAATAAATTTAAAAATCCCAAAACCAAGTAAATACTTAGCAGCTATACAAAGGTTGCTTCCTGGTGGAAACAGTGTATGTTCTTCTAGTAGCTCTTTTGTCCTTTGTTACATTAAAATCAATGCTCTATGGGTGATATTTGAAAGCATATACTTAAGTAGAATTTTAAGCATGTTGTAGAAAGAAGGAGAATGTCAGTAAAGAACAAACAGCAGCCAAAGGGCTATTCAGAGGAAATATATGGAATAAGACATCTTAAGGGATGGGAGAGAAAACAGGCGCTAGAGTAATTAATTGTACAGGTGTTCAGAGAACTGGAGCTGCTCTGTGGATATCTGAATGCTTGTGACATGCCAAGAATTCAGACTATATTAAAAAGATAAATAATGATGAAATTTGAGATATTGTTCATTTGAAAATTTTGATCATTAGTAGAAAAAAAAGAGAATGATGTTAAAGTGTTAATAAAAATCTCTTTAAGATAGAGGGTACATATGAGGGGATTATGATCACTTAACAGATCAAATTCCAAGGATTTCTTAGAACTGTGCAGCCGTGCATGATGGGATAGCCATCTGGGGGTCTTTGTTGATAAACTGTTAGAAACGTTTCTAGTGTGAATAGCCACAAACATTTTCAGTGCTTTTTTGTTGGTTGAGTAAACCGAAGAGCACGGATGCAAAAGCAAATTTTGAAGCCAAATCACAGAAGTTGCCATAAACACAGAAGTTCCCTAGTGAGGACACTGCCTGTGCTGAATTTCATTTGTTACTGCGCTACCATTTCTTCATGTTTCCTGGGGACTAGCCAGATGAGCACTGTGAGTGAGGACAGACCCGGCTTGCGCAGATGGGAGATGAACTGTAGGTAATGCAGGTAGGAGAAGGCGCAGAGGCCTTGGGGGCTATGGCCCGGTCTGCCTTACACTGCAGCCGGTGTACTTAGTCTTCTGTCGTGGGGGGCGGCAACCTTAGTGCACGCCGAACCCTACAGCTGCTCCGCACCTCCCAGATGGCAGCCATGGCTGGGAGTACTTGTCACCATCTGCACTTCTCCAAGAGTTTGTGAACTCTCTTTTAATTATTGGGAGTAGAAAAACTAATTGGTAAAGTGGTTAAATGTTGAACAAGATTTTTAAATTTTATCAGCGCTTTTTATATCCTCCTATCCTTTCAAGTAATATTAAAAAGCTTTAAGTGCTTTTGACTTTCATCTGTGTATATTTGCTCTCTCTGATATTTGCATTTGATCCAAAATACTCTCTAATGATTATTTATGTAGATTGGTGTTTTGAGCCAAATTCCAAAACTCTTGCCTCCTTCCAGTACTGTAGTAAGTGCTGTTGTCGCCGTGTGTAGAGCGGCTCCCACTGAGTGGGTATGGAGTACACACTTAGAGAATTGTTCCATTCATCTAACATGTTTTCAAGTCAGCAAAGTAGAGTGTCACAATTGTGAGAGTAATTTAGAAAGATAAACTATATTGCCTTTCGGTGCTTCTATTTTTGTAAGACATTGAAAAGTGGGAAAAACCATTTCCTAATTAGAAAATACTTTCATAACTAGAGACTGATAGAGTGACATCTGACTTCAAAAATGAACATATTCTCTGTCTGGGGAGTTCTAGTTGGAATGTTGGTGAGTTTTATTTCTCCTGCTTTCAGGTTTGAGTGTAATTTCTAATATGGTACAAGAAAGCACCGTCCAGTAATCAGCAGACACAAGGATAGTCACCGTCTTTTCTCTTTAGGCAGGTTCTACTGGCGAAATTCTCTAGATAGTTTGTCCATTTATAAAATTAGACACTTGCCATCTTTGCTCATTTTCAAGTTCTCTGTTTACAAAACTATTAAGAAGGTGTGAAATACAGCCAAACTTCCCAGTTTATGGGAGATGTCTGATGATCGCATTTCCTACATGTTCATTGTTCACACATGAAGAAATTTGGCAGCTGTGAGATTATTAAGTTTAGAGTGTCCAAGTTGAATCCTCAGTGGGGTTTGGTTTTCTGTTTTCTGACACCACATTTTACCCCATTTATAGCCGTTTTGGTGGTAATGCTTTGGTAGCATTTTTGGACGTTGGGGATCACTAAGTTTTCTTCATCTTCTGTTTATCAGATGCCATGAATAAATTATAGACCACAAGCTTACCAAATACAGATTCTGTCTGGAGGCTGTAATATACTCACACTGCTCATGTTGCAGACTTCTTAGGTTACAGTGCTTTGTGGAGGGCTTGGTGGGATGGGCTGATTGGGAGTGCAGTGCTGCCATTCCACCTAAACATTTTCATTGCTGTGTGCTTTTGACAGAAAGCTTATAACTAGACACAAAGAATTTGTGGATTACTCTAAAGGAATAGAAATGGGGTTTTTTTTTTTTTGTTCTTTTAATTTTGTTTTTAATTTACACAATTAATTTGATGCTAAAAACTTGAAATTCTTAATGGTTACTTCATGTGAAATGTTTTTTTTTCTCTAAATGTATATTGAAGAGATTTAAAGATGTGTAGATTAACTTAATGCATGTATTAGATTAAAACAGCAGCTCTTTTTGGTCCTCAATGATATTAAGTAGCTACTAGATAAACACAGGTTAGATTGTTGAAAGACATGAAGAAGAAATTGGAACTTGGAGTAGGAAGGGATTTGGGGGAGGGGGATTAAACAAAGAAGGATTCCTCAGACTCTCATCTCCTCATCTCTCCGTGCCATTTAATGAACCAGTGTGATACTTTTTAGCATTGTTATATTTTCTTAAGTGTTTCTCAATGTTAGTAATAATAGTTTTCATTACCCTGAAGATTGTTCTGGATTGAAACAAAATTACTTTTTCTAACAAATTGAGTAAACTGTGTTCCGAATGAAGATTGTGATCATCTTTGCTGTGGTGATTCTTCCTCAGTGGGAAAAGTAGAGACAGAATTTGAAACTCTGCCCTTTGTGTTCATTCCCAGGCCGTAGAAGAAGAAGATAAGATGACGCCTGAACAGCTGGCAATAAAGAACGTGGGCAAGCAGGTGAGGGGACACAGCCACCAGCACTGTGTCACACGCTCTTGTAGCTCAAACTATTTTAGCCATGGTATTTTTTCTTGTTTGTTTATATTACATTTTTCTTCTCTTATTTAAACATACTAAATTTTAAAGGCTAGTGTATTTATTTGATGTCAAATTCTCTTTGCTATTTGTAGAGAATAAATCATGAATCTCTACCTATGCCATACTGTCCTTAGTGAAAATAGTATACTAAAAATAAAGGAACCTTTGGTCCAGAGATAATTTTACTATAGTTGGGATAAAATAATAAGGATGTGGCAGATTTATTTATTTGTTTATTTATTTATTCATTTATTTATCAACGATACATTTTATCAGTAGGTAGGTAGTGCTGCTACAGATTTTCTTCATGTGTAACCATTTTTAAAGGTAAATTTTTGTTACTGTATAGCTGATTCCCTGGGAAAGTTTAGAATTCTCTTGACTGCACTGTGAGAAAGGATTTAAATAGTGATTCTTTTGCTCTTCTAAGATGAAATATATATTTAAGCCTGGTTATCAGAGGATGGGGGAACATACCCAGCAATTAAAAGAATCTACAGATTAATTAGACTGTTTTTCTAAAGAATGTTGATTACATTTTTCCCCATTTCATGGAACATGGTTATCATATTGCTGATGTTGGCAGAATCTTGATATTTCAGATGCAAGACACTGAGCTGCCTTTGCTTTCAGCCATCCTACCATATGCTCTGATCCCATCACATCTCACACGCTCGCTGTGTAGGTTTGGGCCAGGACCATTCTTGGATGGGAAATCTCTAAGAATCACCCAGCTGCCACAAGAAGTAATGTAGATAACTGATAAATGAGTTACCAATTCACTGTAAAACCAATTAATCCCACAGAGTAGTAGGGCAAAGATCTGACTTTATCGTTTATTATAAAGAACTAAAATATGAGTACATTCTTAGTATTACAGTTTAAAAATGAGTACCCTCAAACCAAAATAAAATAGTTCATCTTCTTTTCCAGTCTGTGTGGTATTAGCCTTGTTTTCATTTTTGACTACTTATTTTCATCTAATATGTTAGATTACCAGTTTGGAGCCTTACCCTTTCTAGAACTCATTAAATAAATTACTTTCTGAGGCTGTGCTTTGTAGTAATACCTATCTTCTTTAACAGCCCACAGGAAAATAAAAGGACTCAGTTAAAATTGAAACTGGAAAGTGTGTAATTTGATGTGGCGTGGAAGTGGTCGGGATTGCCAGGCAGTAGCAGTGCAGGCCTTTAATCCCTGTACTCAGAGGCAGAGGCAGAGGCAGTTGTATCTCTGAGTTCAAGGCCATCTTGGTCTACCTAGTGAATCCAAGATAGCCAGGGCTGTTACGTACACACACACACAAAACCTGTCTCAAAAAACAAACAAACAAAAGAGTTATCATGAGAATCATGGGGGGGGGGTAAAATGTTTTAGTTCTTTTGAGGCAGGATTTCTCTGTGTAACAGCCCTGGTTGTCCTGGAACTCACTTTGTGTATAAATCAGAATGGCACCAAACTCACAGAGATCCTCCTGCCTTTGTTTACCAGGTGCTGGAATTGCAGGCATGAGCACTGAGCCCATTGTTTAAATGTGGTAAATAGGTTACTGGCCTGTTTTTATACTGTTGGACTTTCTTAGGACCTTTACCTGGAATGTGTTAGGAATTAATCCCTAAATAATAGTAATATAGTCTAGTCATTGGGAATTACTTTAGCTTGTGTTGTCTCAGTGGTAAGAAATTGGTGTATTGAAATTATGGATAAGAAAAGCAGACCCAAGGCATAATTCAGGGAAGAAGTCTTATGTAAAGTCACAAATCTTTGTTATTTTAAACACGGGTAAGAAAATAATGCTTTAAAATAGTTTTCATTGCATATAATATTTACCTTTTAAACTTTCAAATTTGGATGAAATAACTTATTTGTCCTTAAACTTGACTAAACATTTTAATTTATTATTATAATGCAATCTTAAGTTTCATTTTTAACCTGTCCTATTTTAAAATGGATCTGTTCAGGTTTAAGATTTGTACCTATATAAGTTTCTCTAATACAATTTCTAGAATAGCTGGATGAAGCATTCTTAATATTTTAGAATTAGTACAAATTATACTTAAAATTTTCAATTACGGTGTGACTTATGATCTGAGAATATTTTAGCCATTTTCTTGAACTATTAAAATTATATGGGATTCATATTTATTTTTACAAAGATAAAAGAATTCATATTATAACCTTATCCATGAAAGTATCATCAGACATTAAAATATGATGACAGAATATTCATGTCACTTGGGCATATACACATACACCTTCTTAAAATCAGGTGATTGTGAATTGTACTTGTTTTCCTTTATGAAAGCCTGTTACAGACCTGTGGCTAGCATTGACTGCACAGATCAGACTTTCATTGGGTACGTTATTTTAGCTTCTTAAATTTAGAAACCACAAGAATATAACAATGTGTTGGAAAAGCTGAATGATAAAGTATGTGTAAATTTAGATTTCATTACTAATTTAATCTGCTCTTGAAAAAAAATTAGTTTACCAGTCATATAGCTGTCTTTTCTTTTTCTTCTTTTACATTTTTTTTTCCTTTTAGGATCCCAAACGTCATTTGGAAGAGCATGTGGATGTGCTTATGACTTCAAATATTGTCCAGTGTTTGGCAGCAATGTTGGATACCGTTGTATTTAAATAAAGCGGAGTAGAGAGCTGTCGGCGACACTCAGTGCATCGTCCTTCCTTGTTCCTAATGCTCATAGTCACGGGAACTCTGAAGGTGATCTGGTGACATGAGACGCCTGTGCCACCTCCCATCTCACTTGTGCAGTTACTTCTGTTTATTTTGTCAGGATTTTGCAGATTCCAAAGTTGTTCAGTAATACATCAAAGTGAACAAATTTTGTTAAGATCCCATTTACTATTTGAAAAAAATCAGTAGCACAAATATATTTTGATTGTTGCTTACAAAATAAAATACATTTACAATCCATGTCTCCCGAGGTCTTTTTGGCACTGGGTGGAAGTGACAAGAGTAACATTTGACAGCACTTTGGAAATCTCACACAAAGCTATGTTTCTCTTTGCGTTTTGAAATCTAATAACACATAACACATCACTGTGATAACAAAACTTCGCAAATTAATGATTGCTATTAGTGAGTGGCTTCCTCATTAGTGAGTAACCCAGATAAAATGCTGAGGTCTTTTTTTTTAAAGCCTTTCTCAATCCAATATTATATATTCATATCTTAACATACTACACACTTTTAGGGTTTCAGAAAACTACATTTAAAAGACAGGCAGTTTTATTTTAAACTATCACAATTAGAAGAGTATATTCTACAAACAATTTGAAACTGTCTAGAAGTTGGCTTCTGGGAAGACCACTAGATTTTCATGTAACCCAGTGGTAGAAGGTAAATGTTCCCTTCAAAGGTAAATAGGAAAAAAAAAAGGCCTAGTATAAATTGAATACCATGAGTTTATAAACAATAATTTTGTTTTCTTTCCTGAATTAAGTTTGAAGTACTCAGTGGTTGGTTCCATAGTATTGATTTTTGGCAGTTATCATAGCTTCTCAAGGAAACAAATAACCCTACCCTCCTTGTTAATACTTACTGAAAAACGTACCGAGTACTCCACGGAGTGTCTGACAGATGGAGACAAGTATTTACTTTTAGGTTGTATCCTTGTAAAAATATGGTCAAAGTACTTCCAATTCTTTATTAAAGGAGGATTATATTGGGTAACTTGAGATTTCACCTACTAGGGGGTGGGTACCACAAATGGCATGGTATACCAGATACTGTCCCAGTAAACAGTCCTATCTGTGCCCTTAACCGTCTGATGGAGTTGTCAGAATTGGGGGTAGAATTGTTTAAGTGTCCAGTGTGTTTCAATGGATTTTTTGTTTGTTTGTTTTCCCTTTTTTTCTGGTGGAATGAGATGCTCTGGGCACTTACTGCTTGTCCCATCCTTTAAATGTAGTGATAGTGTCTTGTTAACTGTAACATTAAGTTGTTGTGATTGCATCTAATCACTTCAAAATTTTAAGAAGGGATAGAATGTTCCCTTTTGACTAATTCACACCTATGGGCATCTTTCTTTTTAAATACCGGGTTTTCACCCTTTATAATTAATGACAACTTTCACAGATATTGAAGAACTAGTTGAGAGAGAGAGAGAGAGAGAGTGTGTGTGTGTGTGTGTTTTAAATTGAGTATGCCCTTTGAAAAGGAGAGATCTAAGCATTTCTAGGACTAGGTTCAGTACTCAGACTGAGTTAGAGTCTGTGGCTGGGAGGGCTTGCCTCATACCTGGCTACTTAACCTTGTGGGTTTCCTTGATTTCCCAGGTAACACTTCCTCCTGCCTTCTTCATGTTGGAAACAGTATTAGTTTTAGAACCTTGACACAATCCCTCATACCAAAAACCATTTGTTTTTGTATTTTTAAGTGATCAGAATCAAGTCGCTGTAATAGACACTCCGTGAACACCTCAATCTAGTAATGTATAACCCCTTTATCAGTGGCCTGATATGGAAGGTCTTGTTAAACACAAGGTAACCCCATCACTACCACCACCAACACACACAAGCAGTGAGGAGCTGAGGCTGCTCTAGTGACAGTGCAGTGATGTAACTACACAGTGTGCAAGTGGTCTGCCTGGACCAGAGCTATGGAAGCTCATACACCCAGTCCAATTCCACCCTAAACCTAAGATTAACAAGACTTTGTACAGTCCTCATTTTCTTTGTGAATATACGTTGATCTCGAGGAAAAGCCTATATATATTTGAGGAACTACTTTCGGGGCTGACTATTGAAAATGGGTCACACAGTGCCTGTTCACCTCCAGATTCAGTTCCTTAAAAACTAAGGGATGTGCATTCCTTTTCTATCCCCTCGACACTTAGATGGGTGCTTTGTTATTCCTTGTGTTTTTAAGAAGCCAGTTCGGAGTGTCCAGCCTGGCAAAAGGCTTCCAAAAGCTCAGGTGATCTGTCACCTTCATATATGTATTTAAGGCTCTGTGTCCTGTTCAAGAGGCAAGATGATATGAGAAGCAGGAGGGTGAGGAGAGGTACTTGGTGATAGAAGCTAATGATACAAACAGGAGGACACAACCAGGTAAAATGGGGCAAAAGTTGTAGCAATGACTAAGGGAGGAAAACATCAAATACCATCATACCTATTTACCCCACCACGGCCGCCAACCTAGGTGCTTCAGTGCCTGCACAGCTAAAACCCAGCCTGTTTATGAAGCTTTCTGGAAAGGAGCTGAGGTTTGCTTTCAAAGGGAAAAAAGGGTCTGGCATTATTTTTCTCCCAGAAAATTGCTTCTACTTGATTCCGAAACATCTGATCATCAACCTGTCCGACGATGGCCATCAGTGCCAGGTCTTGCTCCTGTGCCCTGTGGGAGGCTGCAGCTGGTACCCTCTGCAGCCACGGAGTCCAGCCTCTGAGGGAGGTGGTGCAGTCTGTGCTCAGTGCTGGCCGCTGCAGACCAAACTCCAGCACATCTTGAATCTGTTAACTCTTTTCTGACCATACCCAAATTCCACCCAGCTTTGAACTCTGCTGCTCCGGCCCGGGGCTACTGACCGGGGCTACTGACCGCGATCTTGAAGGCAGAGGCAGCAGCTGGAGGAGACGATTCCCAGGCCCCGCCTGCCTGAGGCAAGGGTGGAGTGTGAGCCTCTCGGGCCTGAGCCAGACAGGTCGCCTGGCACTCTCTTAGTCCCCCTGAGCTCGCCGCCTCTCCACCACCTTGCAGGCCAAGCTGAGCTCCGCCTGGGGTTGGCTTTGCATTTCTGCGCCTCTTGCCTTCAGGAAGGAAAGCTACGGAGCAGGTTGGCCATGTCTAGACAGCAGCTCTGGGTTTGTCATCTCAGGTGCTCTTGGCCTGAGGCTGGCGGCTGGCCTCCGTGAAGCAGATAGTAGGAGAGCTTTTCTCCCTAAAACTCAGAGTTGCTTGGGGACTCATGTTACTTGTGCCAAAATTTCCTTAAATCGATTCTTTTCGCTAATCCTCTTTTAAAATTACTGGCATGGATTCTTTTTCTCCCCTCTGGATTATGTAACACACACACACACACACACACACACACACACACACACACACACACACACACACACACCACACCCCCAGTAAGATCATCGCGTTGACACCACTTCCACTCTGTCTCCCCAGATCAACGCTTCTAGCGAACCCATTTGCACTGGGGACTCAGCCCTCTCTCTTTTTTTCCTGGCGAGGCTTATGAACCTGTCACCAAGCCAGTGCCTCCAAAAAGGAGGAAGTGCGGTGGGACTCAAAGGATACATGGCGCCCGCCCCCAGCTAGCTGCTCTTCAGATGATCTGCAACCAAGTTGGCTGATAAAATATTTAGTAACGACCCAGTAAACATGACTGCAAATACATTAAAGCACTTCAGCGCCACGGCTTATGATTATTTCAAAACTTAAAAAGGAGATCATAGATTGTCACTGTTTCTGTACCCTAGCCGGAAACCGAACCTTCCTGAGGTGGGTTGATGGGTGGGCTAGCCGCTTCGCCTCCTCTTCTCTCTTAACGCTGTGGCTTTCAGCGGCTGGAGGTTTGTTGATTTATTTATTTATTCGTGTAGTTTAAAGTGGGGGAGGGGGCGTCAAGGACACGCAGCACCGACTCAACAAAGCACAGGCTCAGGTGTGTATGCTTCTGCGTATTAACTGGAAAAGACAGACTCTGGGAGTTTTACAGGGCGAGAAGAGGCCACCGGCTCGCGCTTTGTATACTTTGCACTTGAAATCGTTACATTCAACTGAATATTTGGCTCATTCAGATCCGAAAAGTCTCCTAGCATCATCGAATTCCCTCCTCCGCCCCTCCTCTCTAAAGAGAGAAGGGGGGGGTAGGAATGTTTAGTAAATTGCACATCTTTGAATCTTCCTAAAGCAGTGGTCACAAAGCTTAAAGGTGACATAACAGAGCTCACGTAAACCAACACACTTTCCCCACCCCCCAAGCCAACAATAAAATCATCCCCTTCAATTTGCCATGATCGTCGCGACCAGGAGCCAGGTGATTATCCTAATTAATGTCTATCTAATTAAATTACTGTCAGCAGCTAACCAATGGCAGGAGCCGTTTCATCGGCTGCATAAGCAGCAAGATCAAAAGTGAGCCTTTTCTGATTGCTGCATAGTGTCAATTGGCCAATCTCTTCTCCCAGGGAAAAAAAAAAGTAAATCAAACCTTTGAGAAGCATTTGCTGGTTGAAGTGCTTTCTGTCTAGTGAGGGGTCTGTGGATTCCTAGTTTATGATAAACAGGACTTTAAAACCCAGGGACGGGAGGGCCAGCCTTCAGGTTCTAGAGCTATGCAGCTGGAGCACTGCCTCTCTCCTTCTATCATGCTCTCCAAGAAATTTCTCAATGTGAGCAGCAGCTACCCACATTCGGGCGGATCTGAGCTTGTCTTGCATGATCATCCCATTATCTCGACCACTGACAACCTGGAGAGAAGTTCACCTTTGAAAAAAATTACCAGGGGGATGACGAATCAGTCAGATACAGACAATTTTCCTGACTCCAAGGACTCACCAGGGGACGTCCAGAGAAGTAAACTCTCTCCTGTCTTGGACGGGGTCTCTGAGCTTCGTCACAGTTTCGATGGCTCTGCTGCAGATCGTTACCTCCTCTCTCAGTCCAGCCAGCCACAGTCTGCGGCCACCGCTCCCAGTGCCATGTTCCCGTACCCCGGCCAGCACGGACCGGCGCATCCCGCCTTCTCCATCGGCAGCCCCAGTCGCTACATGGCCCACCACCCGGTCATCACCAACGGAGCTTACAACAGCCTGCTGTCCAACTCTTCGCCGCAGGGCTACCCCACGGCCGGCTACCCCTACCCACAGCAGTACGGCCACTCCTACCAAGGAGCCCCTTTCTACCAGTTCTCCTCCACCCAGCCCGGGTTGGTGCCCGGCAAGGCGCAGGTATACCTGTGCAACAGGCCACTTTGGCTGAAATTTCATCGGCATCAAACGGAGATGATCATCACTAAACAGGGAAGGTAATGCTACTTTTCTTGGCTGCCGCTGTTCCAGGCGTGACCCTGGGCGAACGCACCCAAGTTGTGACCGCCGGGCAGCGACTATGTGGGGTCGGGGAGCGGAGTGGAAAGGCGCTCGGGTGCGCCCTGGAGTTGGCTGGTTTTGGAAAAGGGGAAAGTGGAAGGGATAATAACCACCGCGGTGATGTTGGTGGCGGGGAGCCTGCTGTGCCAATGCGGTCGGAGAACCAGTCGGTGGCTGGAGCAAGACGAAGAGCCGTGGCCGCTAACAGGCTTTCAGAGCAACTCATCAAAGCTGGCCTGTGCCGACAGGTGGAGAAGCAGGCCGCCAACCCGGCTCTCTACCGAGCACTGCTACCTATCGGTCCCCCAACTCCAGAGCGCCCGATGCTCTCCCCGACTTCGGTCCTACATCTTCCCTTCTCCCACTCTCCCTTTCTAGATCAGCAAACATTCGTTCAGACACGCGGCGAGGACAAGTTTTGCTTAGCTTTCTGGCGCCCCGCTTCTTGCAGCATTTAATCTTTAACATTTATTTTCTTTTTTTCCCCCCTTGTTTTCTCTCTCTTTTTAATTCAAACAGGCGCATGTTTCCCTTTTTGAGTTTTAACATTTCTGGTCTCGATCCCACCGCTCATTACAATATTTTTGTGGATGTGATTTTGGCGGATCCCAATCACTGGAGGTTTCAAGGAGGCAAATGGGTTCCTTGTGGCAAAGCGGACACCAATGTGCAAGGCAAGTCCTTCCAATTAACACGTTTTCTTGACACTTATTTAGGTGAGAATGATTAATTAAAGCCTTTTGTGGACTGGCTCGAGCGACTTTTTAAAACGGTCGGCCAATGACTTCCTAAAGAAGAGAGGGACAGGGGACAGACTGAGCGGCAAGAAAGGGGAGGATTATGCAAAAGCTATTTTAATCATTCCCAGTTAATGGGAAGAAATAGCGGCTTAAAAAAAAAAAAAAAGAAGCCCAGCTAATGGTCCTCTCTGTGAAGGTGTGTGTGTGTGTGTGTGTGTGTGTGTGTGTGTGTGTGTGTGTGTGTGTGATGTGGTACAGAGTTGGGACTGGACAGTAAAGCTATTTTAATAATCTCCAGTTAAGAGAAGAAAGTATGCCCCCCCTCCAAAAAAAAACCAGGTAATGTGTTTCATTGTGAAGTGAGGTGTGTGTGTGTGTGTGTTGTCGTGTATTAAGGAGTTGGGACTGGGCAGTGCCCAGAGCAGCATATGTAAACAAGCTATTTCTTTATTAAGGAAACCGGGTCTATATGCATCCGGATTCCCCCAACACTGGGGCTCACTGGATGCGGCAAGAAATCTCGTTTGGAAAATTAAAACTTACCAACAACAAGGGAGCATCAAACAACAATGGGCAGGTCAGTCTCTCTCTCTCTCTCTCTCTCTCTCTCTCTCTCTCTCTCTCTCTCTCTCTCTCTGTGACACACACCCTTCTTTAGTTTACAACAGCAAAGAAACACGGTAGAATTTATTTCGATCAATGAAGACTTCAAAAATCACAATTCTGACTCCCCAAATTATATTTAACCCATAAAGTTGTTCTCTTTGCCTCCTATCTGACTTTTTTCTGGAATTCACCTTTCCAGAAGCAAATACTGGTTGATTTCGAAAGGAAACAGATTTGTAGGTTGTGAAAAATCTTTGTTCCTCTTCTAAGGAGGACTAGGGGAAAGGATTGTCTTTCGGGCTTCATTATCCTCAGTGCCCGGAGGATCCTGGCTTCCAAAGGTACCTGGGCCAGGGTATCCTGGCTACCCTGTCACCAGGAGGCGAGTCCCACAGCCAGTTTGGAGCAGCGGCCTCCAGTTGGCTCAGCCTGGCCCAGAGCGAGCCCCGGGGCTGGTGCGGGCTGGTGCGAACAGGCGCGGTAACAGCGCTCGCTCTCCTTTCTCTTCGCCGGACAGATGGTGGTTTTACAGTCCCTGCACAAGTACCAGCCCCGTCTGCACGTGGTGGAAGTGAATGAGGACGGCACAGAGGACACCAGCCAGCCAGGCCGCGTCCAGACGTTCACTTTCCCAGAGACTCAGTTCATCGCTGTCACCGCCTATCAGAACACTGATGTAAGGAAGCTCGGGGCTGGGCACGGGCGAGTGGTATCTCCATACTCCTTAGTCCACTCTGCGCGGACTAACCTTGGCCACAGCTGGCCCTACAGCACGATTTAGGGTAGGGCTAGGGGCCTGCTAGGCCCTTCCTCCAGATACCAAGCTGGTGGGAAAAGCTCTGCCTGCTTGCCTCCAGGTCTAAGGTATCGACCGCCCCAGCTGAGTTTTGGATACCTCTTTCTAGGACCAATGCTTTTGGAGCCTTAGTTTGGTCCTTAAACTAGAATACGTTAAAACGTGCATTTTCTTCTTTTCAAAGAAAAAATGTCTTTTTTTCTCTCTCTCTCAGCAAACAGGCAGATCTACCCCGTGAATTCTATTAGCAAGCTATGAAATCTAGAATAATATGTTTCTAAAATCTCAGAACTGGTGGCTAAAATGAACAGATACTACTGTTCTGAGAGTTCGACACAGAAAAGAGAGCACACACAGACACATTCGTAGACATGAAATGTGCGAAGGCCAATAAAATAAAATTACAGGGACTGATGGACTTTCCTAGCACATGAACTTTTGAAGTATTTGCAAAAGCTGATTTTAGTAGCTGTTGTGACTTTAGAGGTACAAAAGTTCTGTGTTTCTATGTTTTGTCAAGTAAGTGAAAATTATTTCAGAAATGAAATAATTATTTCATATCAACCTAATTTTAAGATGCAGCTTACAGTTTTTGTTTGTTTGCTTGTTTGCTTGTTTGCTTGTTTGCCTGTGTGTGTGTGTGTGTTGAGAATCAGAATTAGCTCATTAAAAAAAAAATCTCTGGTCAAACTCTTGAAGACAGTAATGAGTTAAAGTTTTTAAGGGTTTTTGGAATGACTATTTGAATTAAATCATAGCACACAGGAGTTTTCCTGTGACGTTTACTATGGACTGAATGAAAATGTGCCTTTTAGGTATTATCAATTTAAACCTGGTTCTCATAACATTCCGAATACTTTATCACTTTCCTTTCCTGCTAGTCTCTTAAAATTTTGTTAGAGAACTTTGCTATTTAATGACTCAGTAGGCCCAAGCCCCTGCCAAACGGCAGATGATATATTCTCAAACACACACCTTCCAATGTAGAAGATGAGGTCACAATCACTCTTCTGTTTTTTTGCAGATTACACAACTAAAAATAGATCATAACCCCTTTGCAAAAGGATTTCGAGATAACTATGACACGTAAGTAGTTTTACATGTTTTTTTTTCTTCCTCAGATAGCTGCTAAATTGGCCATTAGCTTAGGGTGTATTGTTGTGTTTAAGGATTTCGAAAGTCGAAGTGCGTGAGAAAATTGTTCGAGATCTTCCCTTCCTTATTTTGTTGGTTCGCCCTTTGGTGACCTCGTGGCTTGGTATTTGTGTGATTTTGGTTAAAAGTTTCCTGTACTCATCTGTAGCTTTCTTTCAAATTCCAAAGTTATGGTGGCCTCTGGTGTTGGCTGGCTGGCTGGCTGGGGGAGCTGCCCTGGTTCCCCCCAGTGCATGCTGTATGTGTGGCTGCAGATGTTCAGCTTAGCCGTCTGTCTGAACCGGGCAATTCTGCCTGAAAGTGCATGGGTCTCTGGCAGTTGTTACAGTCTTCTTGGCATATGTGGCTTTTATTTACCCATTTCCGAGTTTTATGTGGAAGCATTTCCTGTGACGTTTACTATGGACTGAATGAAAATGTGCCTTCGCTGGGCAGGTTGGTGGGCAGAACTTAACTTACAGTCACTGCCGACTCTGGGCAGCTCTGAGCTATGGTTGCCTCTTATTTCTAAGCTTCAGAAGAAAAATGTCTTATCTCACTTTTTGCATCTGTGGTTTAATTAAATGTGTTGGTTCCCTTTCTTCAGGTCCCCTTACCCATCTCTAGGTCTTTTTCAGAGCAAGGCTGTCCTCTGGGACAGCCAGAGGTGTAAACTGAACGCTTTCTAGATTCATTGTGGGATTTTCACCCAGGGACTTATTGTCCCTAAGAGTTTTCAGATAGTGTCATACAGCAAAATGTGAAGTGGGGTTGCGCGATTCACCTACTTTTTTATGACTAGAAAACATAAAGGAAAAATATGTACTTTAATTTTCTGGCTTTGGGATAGAGCTAAAGACTTGAAGTCTTTGACTAGGAATAAATTAGATGTGTTGGGGAAAGAGACAGGTAGCCCTTTAGCCCATTCCAAAGATGTCCAACTGAGAAAGTCAGTGCTAACTCCTAGCTCCAACTTTTTTATGTGTCTCCCAAAGGCAGTTCAAAGGAGCCCAACCTCATGAATATAATTCTCTGCATTGAAACTTTGCCACTCCAAGTCTTAAAATATGAGGAAAAAGGTGGGCCCAATACAGTGGAAAGAACAAGGCCTGAGAGACTAGGGATGCTGGAAGATAGCTGTATAGGTTCTGGACTTTTAATTCTGTTAAAATAAAATAGCATTTATTTTGCACAAATCAATTCGGTAACCCCAAGTGGTCTGAGACCTGGATGGGCATCTAAACTATCTTTTCAGGCTGCTTCTTTCTTTTGACGGATATTGTGGTGATAAACAGAGAAGACATTTGTACCTTGCTAATTGTTTCCCTTCCTCCCTCCCCCCCTTTTAAAATTTGAAACTGGAACTAAGTTTCAGGAGAGGATTTTTTGGGGGGGGGGGAGGGATAAACAGAATGCACCTGAGCAGCCATAGCTACTCCCACCTACCCCTCTTCCTGTAGCTGCCTTCTGTTGGATATGCCCCTTCCTTTCTTAAATCCATGCAAGTTCCTGATCTGTGTAAAAGTAATCCCTGGGTCTGGGGAATGAAAGTTGAGTAGATTCAACAATCTCTTTCCTCCTTAAGGTTGGTAATGTGGGCCTTGTTTGATCAGAGAGCAATGGTGGGAGGGCATGAGAGTTCAGAGGATCCTAGAAGGTTGCTTGGCCACACCCTCGGGAGGTTCCCCCCCTTGGGGTTAAGATCTGACACTACTGAGGCACTCTTTCAAACAGTGTGTTGATTAAAGATGCAAACACTTGTGTGTGAGCTAAATAAAGAGCGAGGTATGTGTGTATGTGTGTGAGGAAACTCTTATCCAACTCCAATCCTAATGGGGTCTCCTAGGCCCGTTAATAAATATTTATTTTATCTAAAAGTAATTCCCCCAAACACATTCTCTCTTGATTAGTGATCAAATTCTCGAACTTTCTGCTGCCTCGGTTTCCTCATCAGGAAAGTAAGAGTCATACACAGCACCTAAGGGGATCGCTGTGAGAGACACAAATCTATCTGTGCTCATGTAAACAATCTCTATCTGTACAGTCAGGCGCAGCTAAACTCTGTAAGGGCTAGCTCTTGTTAGTGCTAGGCTGTTGGATCTAGGGTGATAGCTGCAAGAGTTTCCCCAGAGGGTCTTTCTCCTCCACGTTTTCTTCTAGTAATGGGCCAAAAGCTGGGTAGGAAAAAAAATGAGAGTAAAGCACACTTCTTTCTAAAGAATTTTATTGATCAATGAGTATTTCTTCCAAGAAGTAGTTTGTTTGCCTGCGTTGGTAGAGGCTGGAGTTAAAGGGCTTACATAAGGGAAAGTCGAAAAGTGCCTTAGAGGATTCCAGCAGCAATCCTCTGTGGGCTCTGAAGGTCAGTGGAAGTCCACCTTTGAGGATATTACCTGGACATATAGGTCCCCATCCTTCCCATGCTGATTTCCCCTCTGGGGATTTCTTAAACTACCCCCCCCCAAAGGGAAAGGAATGGTTTGAAGAACTCAATGGACCCAGGAGGTCTTAAATGAGTGGAGAGAGTATGTCAATTGCTTAGAAACTTCACGCAGAAATTTATCAGAGAGGAAAGGCCCAACGGGCAAATAGCACCTTGATGCCTGTATAACTTTGTCATAGTGTGAGCACAATGCTGGTTAAGTGTACTTAGGCCCCATCTTGGTCCTGGTGCATTTAGCAGGAACAGGGGACGATGGAAGACCTCCACTCTTCACTTTGCGTCCCGCTCAGGTTCCAGCAGTTGAACTGGTATCTTTGCAGTTTAGGCCAGACAACTTGCGGGTGTGTGACCTTCTGCCATCCCCATCCAGTATGGCAAGCGCAACCTACAGCTAGACGGTGTGCGGGTGGGCAAAAAACTAGAGGTGGCTTTCCCTCCAGGACCCTAAAGGGACCTCCGCACCACCCCTCGGTTCTTTCTGTCTCCCTCCCCCCCAGGATCTACACGGGCTGCGACATGGACCGCTTGACCCCGTCGCCCAACGACTCTCCGCGCTCTCAGATCGTGCCCGGCGCCCGCTACGCCATGGCCGGCTCTTTCCTGCAAGATCAATTCGTGAGCAACTACGCCAAGGCCCGCTTCCACCCGGGCGCCGGCGCGGGCCCCGGGCCGGGCACGGACCGCAGCGTGCCGCACACCAACGGGCTACTGTCCCCGCAACAGGCCGAGGACCCGGGCGCGCCGTCGCCGCAGCGCTGGTTCGTGACGCCGGCCAACAACCGGCTGGACTTCGCGGCCTCGGCCTACGACACGGCCACGGACTTCGCCGGCAACGCGGCCACGCTGCTGTCGTACGCGGCCGCCGGCGTGAAGGCGCTGCCGCTGCAGGCCGCGGGCTGCACCGGCCGCCCGCTCGGCTACTACGCCGACCCTTCGGGCTGGGGCGCGCGCAGCCCCCCGCAGTACTGCGGCGCCAAGTCGGGCTCCGTGCTCCCCTGCTGGCCCAACAGCGCCGCGGCCGCCGCGCGCATGGCGGGCGCCAACCCCTACTTAGGCGAGGAGGCCGAGGGCCTGGCGGCCGAGCGCTCTCCGCTGGCGCCCGCCGCCGAGGACGCCAAGCCCAAGGACCTGTCCGACTCCAGCTGGATCGAGACGCCCTCCTCGATCAAGTCCATCGACTCGAGCGACTCGGGGATTTACGAGCAGGCCAAGCGGAGGCGGATCTCTCCGGCCGACACGCCGGTGTCCGAGAGCTCGTCCCCACTCAAGAGCGAGGTGCTGGCCCAGCGGGACTGCGAGAAGAACTGCGCCAAGGACATAGGCGGCTACTATGGCTTCTACTCACACAGCTAGGCCGCCAGCCCGCTCGCCCGTGCCCCGGGCCCCTCAGCTCGGCCCCACATCCTCCTCCCCAGGCCCGCTCTTGCGCACTCGCTCTTTCACTTGACCCTCGATGACCGTCTGCGGGGATAAGTGCAGGTCTCCCACTATGATTTTAAAACTCTTTTTTTTTTCTCTTTCTTTCTGCACAGCCATCTCTGCAGTTAGCGCACCGACCTTGAACCTGGCTGTAAACCTTGTGGTTTTCCAACTTTTCGTCTATGAAGTTATGATCCTCCCCGTCTTTTTTATTTTTCTCTCTCCTTGCCCCCCTCACCCTCTCCTTCTTTCTCTTGGAATGAAACTCTTCAACTTTAGGAGACCTGGGCAATCCTGCCAGGCGTCAGCGATTCCGACCCGCCTTGTCTTGGCCTCCCTATTAACCATAGGATGTTGACTCTAGAACCTGCACCCACCCAGCGCGTCCTTTCTTATACCCGAGTGGATGGATGGATGGATGGATGGTAGGGATGTTAATACTTTTAGTGGAACAAAGCCTGTGAAATGATTGTATATAGTGTTAATTTACTGTAACGAATGGCTAGTTTTTATTCTCATCGTCAAGGCACAAAACCAGTTCACGCTTAACTTTTTATCCCCTTCCTTTCTTCTCCTTTTCTTTTTCTCCTCTCATTCTTTCTCTTCCCCCGCCCCCTTTGTTTTCTTGTGAGATATTAAAGATATTCTAAGAGGCTCTGGAGACACGAAACAACACTTCATAGTGGTGGCTTTCTCACTTCTCAGTTCGTTGCATGATCTAACCACTATGTGCCCCAGTGCACACAGCATAGCTAAGGAGAATCCACCTGAACACCTATAAAAGCTAGTCGTCTGTTCCTAGGCGAGTCGATTAAGCGACATGCTTGCCACACAGACGTAACTGGAGTTGTATGTGTCCCTCCCTCCCTCCCTCCTGAATGGAATAGCTCCACATCAGCAATATTATTTTGCCTTATTTGTTTTTCCCCAAAGTGCCAAATCCATTACTGGTCTGTGCAGGTGCCAAATATGCTGATAAACTGTTTCCGACTATCTTTTCAGTCCCCACTCCACCTTTCTATGCTGTAAATCTTTGTAATGAATAACCTACTAATGATAGAGATGACTGAATTGTTGGTAACTATAGTGTAGTCTAGTGAAGATGAATTGTGTGAGTTGTATATTTTACTGCATTTTAGTTTGAAAACAATTCCCCCGCCACTTAGAGACAGCTGAAATTTGACTTTCTTGGGAAAACACTTAGCATTATTGCAAGTAAGACTGATTCCCCCCAAGTCTTGTTATATTTGATAAGGAGCATTAATCCCCCTGGAAATAGATTAGTAGGATTTCTAATGTTGTGTAGCAAACTTATACTTTTTTTGTACTTTAAAATCAATGTGAAATATGCATCATACACAATATTCAATCTAGATTCCAGTCTATGGGGGGATTTTTCCTAATAGGAATTCAGGGTCTAAACGTGTGTATACTTTGGCTCTTCTGTAAATCAAATGTTGTGATTTTTATATTTGTTTTGTTTTGTCTGTGAATTGAATAATTTATACAAGTACACACTCCACTGAGAATCGTTTTGTTTTCTGCTCGTTTGTATCGTCTGTGTATAACAAGTAAAATAAATCTGGTAAAACGCTAAATATGGTGTTGAGAGCAGTTTACAGTTTGCAAAGAATTATTATAGGTTATGGCTTTTAAGGGTTAAGAAGACTAGCCCCTCTTCCCTCTGCTCTGGGCAGTCTTACAGTAGCCACTTCCCACACCCCTGTTGTTTCATAGTACCACCAGGGATTACTTTTTTCCTATTTATTACAGGTATTCAATTCCCTATGAGTGTAGTTCTCTTCACTGCTGTATGTTTTCTCTAGGAAAATATATGAACTGTCTTTATCCTAGTTCTCATTCTCTCCAGAGGGGGAATAACAGGAAAAGGAGGGTCTGCAGAGGAGTTAAGGATTTCTTTAAAATTCATACAGTAGTTTGTGAGGCATCAGGTTAGAGTAGGGTGTAATTTAAGGCAAGTCAAGATAAACTGTTGCCCGCAGAGGCTGAACATTTTGGTTTTACAAAGAGGTCTTGGAGGTGACTGGTGAATCTTTATAAATGCAAACTTGGAAGGGCCTACATTTCTGGAGAGGGAGGTTTCAGAGTATTGTTTCCGGTATAGTGGAGAAAGACCCACAGAACCAACACACGAAAGAAACGAGTTAAAAACTTGCTTTGGGTTAGGGATTGAGGGTGATGCTTGGGGTCGCCTTCTCGGTGTCTTCTGTAATGGGATTCTTCCCACAGTTTTACCCAGGTCAGGTCCCCACCCTTGAGAGCAAATGGCGATGAGAAATTACATGAGAAAGTTTTCAAGTCTATCTTTACCTCATAGAGGCGACTTCTGTACTTTGGTCTCCAAAGAGAGGGTGACTCCTGAAAGGGACAAGATAAATGGTTCAACCTTCTCCGTTAGTCTCAATTGGCCTGGGGTGACAGAACTAAACTTATCAGAACCCAGAGACCATCCGTGTCCCCTTTGTGGTGCGACAGATGTAAAGAAGCTTCAAAATTGCAATTAACATGAAAAGTCGTGTGGGAGATTACACCGACTTGCCTTCCCTGGACAATCCCGCCGCTAGACGGCGTTCAGTGGAGTCTTGTGTGCCACGGAGAGGGAAAAAAAATGATGACTGATTTTTCCTTTGTTTTTCTTTTCCCCTCTCCTCACCTAAGAAGTAAAGACGAACGACCAAAAAAACACCAAACACGGCGTGTGGTGTGTGTGTGTAGGGAGAGGAGTGGAGCAGTGTGTTCCCGTGACCATGCACCCGCCCGGGGCTGCACTCTCAGCCCGCCGGTCCGCCCGCTTGCCCGCTTGCCCGCCCAGGCTCAGCAGCAGCACGTGCAGCCATGTGCGGGAGCGCGCTCTCGCGGGGGTCAGGGCTCCAGGGCGCGTGGCCGCGGGTTGGCCGAGCGCGCTCCGACCCCAGGCCCACTCGCGGGAGCGCGCCTTCCCGACCGCGTCCCCCTCCATGCCGACCCCCGCCGCTTCCCCGGCCCGGTCCGGGCGAGGCCGGGAGTGGTGTCAAGTGCGTAAGCGAAGCCCTTAGCCTCCGAGGAGAGATTTCACAGGAACGAAGCGCCTCGTGCTGAAAGACGCGCCTTAGCTGCTCTTAGCAAGCTTAAAAACACCGGGGAGGTCGTTTCCCTCGCAGCTCCGCCATCTGCTGTGTGGACTGAGTCAGCGTGAGGTAAATCTGCAGCCACGCGCTCCTCTCGGGGGCTGTGTGCTTTCTGGTCCCCTTGACAGCACGAGCCCTTCTCCTCCTCGGCAGGAGGAGACTGGGTGTCGGCGGAGTGAGGGGACCGTGGCTGCGGAGACGCCGCCGGTCCGAGGACAGGCAATGTTGGCCCCGGGGGCGGCCCAGGTCACGCCCCAGGCGCCTCATCCAAGTCGAGGCCGGAGAGGGATGGCCGACCCTAGCTGTCAACTCAGTCCCCTCAGTTCTCAATGGCGCGTTTCCACACAAGGGAATGCAGGAAAAGAGGCAAGGGCGCACTGCCTTGGCCTTCCTTCACCCGCTTCCCGCCTGTAGCCACCCGCGCCCATCTTGCAGGCCTTCAGCCTCTTCGCCCTGCGCTGGTCGTAGAGAGCTGCTGGGGCCGTGAGGCGCCGCCCTGAGGCCTAACCCG
This sequence comes from Rattus rattus, assembly GCF_011064425.1. Classification (NCBI taxonomy): domain Eukaryota; kingdom Metazoa; phylum Chordata; class Mammalia; order Rodentia; family Muridae; genus Rattus; species Rattus rattus. The sequence continues at coordinate 39,461,177 of NC_046158.1, forward strand.
CGAGCGGATGCCTGCCTGAGGCCGCGAGGGCCGCGGGATCCGAGGGCCTACCAGGCTGGCACGCATGTGGAGCCCAGCCTTAGGCCTCAGGCCTAAACAAGCTCCTCAGCCGGGGCGAGAACTTGCAAGACGGTGTGCACATGGGTGGAGGGAAAGCCTGGGGTCATGCTGCAGGGTCAGGGCATCACCACCTCCAACCTCAGGCTCTTCTTGCCTGATGCAAAGCCAGGCCTCTGTACTCAATAGCCTTCAACCTCTAACAGCATTTTAATCATTATTGTTTGATCTGCTGGAGCTTATGCATTTATTTCACGAATCACATTGTTCGTGGTGTTTAAAGCAAATAACGGGAGCTATTAGCAGTTAGGATCTTACGGCATGTGGACAACTTTACATCCTTAAATACTGAAGTTATATTTCCTCACAAATCCAACTGTTAACAGTTCTTAATTCTTAAGTGACTCACGTTTTGAGGGGTGATATTATTTATTCTTTTAGCAGTGAGGTTTTAAAGGCTCATTTAGATCCAGGTTAGGAACAAAGCTCGATTGAATGGAGGTCATATATGGAGGCCATATTTATTCTTAAAGAGAAAACTATATGATATTCCGACAATGCATGTTTATAAATGATTTTATGAAAACAATGAACTTGGTCTCAAGTGCAGCGCCTTGTGTACATGTGTCTGGGTAGTCAGTCACAGGGATAGAAAAAAAAGAGTAGACCCATGATCCTGTGTTAAAACGAACCTGTCTAGATTCCCTTGAAAGAAATAGCAACAACAGATAAGCTTATGTATGGAGTATAAAACTTTGAGGTCAGTAACTCGATTCAGCTTTTAAAGTATTTAATTTAGTATGGTGGCAACTGTGTGGCTAATTTTAATATTGAAATGAGTAATATTGTAGCCTAATCTGAAATAGTTTTTTAAAATGTAGCTGGGACCTTTTAAGTACTTCAAATCTTTGTGAATTATTAAAGTCATTGAAGTTAGACTTTCTTTTCCCAGATCAAGAAGATGAGAGTCTCTCTGAGAAGACAGACAAAACAGGCAAGAGTTTAGCCATTGCATTATATATTTAGTGTAGATTGACTGTTTTGAGAGTTGTATGTCTTGTTTTCCCTCTTTGGCTTGTGTATTTGGTTGTCACACTTAGAGAAATCCATTCACTTGAAAGAAAGCCCCACCGCTTTCACAGTGAAGTAAACTTGATGGTGTATAAGTCATTGGTCTCATCTGAGCTGATTATGTGTGCCTTGCGTGTATTTTACACCCACAGTATGCTTTGCAGCGGTGTTCAAGGCTTGGCGTGAAAAATTTGATTTGAATAGTTCCATTAATCCAATGGGGGGGAAATATGGCTTAATAGACTTTCTACTGATAGCTCCCCCTCTTACTAAGCTAACTCTGAAATAAATATATAATCTAGTATTAGGAGCATGGCATTTAAAAGACCCTTGCTGGTAATATTTAATTTAATATATATACTAGCTGTGACATTATTAGTACAATGATGCTGAACCACAAGCTGATTCTTCACAGATGTTTGACCTGTTACTTGTCACCAGATTACTTATAAGCATACCCTGCACTTTCTACTTCAATTTTGTTTTTAAATTGTTTTGGATTTCAAGTCTTTAAAAATATCTGCATGACAGAGTGTTCATTGTATATACAGAGAAGCATTTGTATTTTGCATCATGGCACACCTTTTTAATGAGGAGGCTGATGGGAATTAGGGTGGGAAGGCATCTCTGGAAAGAGCTGGTTTTAGTCAGTCTAAGTAATGCCAATAGGAAAAAAAAAGTACAGGATTAATTTCAAGGTAACAGTTGGACCTGTGTTTTGATGACTAGATACTAAGTTTCAAGAAATAGTAAATTAATTAAACTTTCTGGTTGAAAATAGAACATTTTTTTTTACTTATATCAGATTTATTACTTACATTAGGTCCTTTAGGTTTCGCTATAGAGTATTTCTGCTAGAAAAAGTGTACTATATGAGGAGAAAAGCCATTTCAATCCAATCTTATCATTCAGAGGTCTTAAAAAATGCCAACAGCATTGTTTTAAAACTTCAGGGCCTTCCTAATTCACATCTGAACTTTCAGCAGGTATTTGTCATTTATTTTGCCATTCCTACCATGAAAGAAAGGCATTTCAGTCTTAGGAAAATTCAGAAGCAATTTTTTGGTTCTCAGTTAATTCAGTTTCATCTTAAAAGTTCAAATTTAGCAAAGCACATGTTCCCTTGTTCATGCCAAGTGTGATAAAAACTAGTCGAAAAATAAAACCATTGCAAACAAGTAGAACACTGCACTCCACTGCACACTGTACAGGCACATCATTTGTGGGCACATGTAAGTCTGCCTTGGAAAGTTTGTAGAAAACCCCATTATCTCAGAGAGACTTTAGTTGTGCTTTTTAAATAGCTCCTTTCACTATGAATAAGCACACGCATGAACATTTAGACATTTGTAATCTTCTATCATCAAAAAGTTATTCTTTCTAGAGTTCCAGAATATCTTGTTATGCACAGGAGATAACACTTTTTCTTGATTGTATCTACAGTATGAATGAGTAAAGTCACCTACCCTCTTTGAAATGCAGTCAGTTATAGGCTACTTTGTGGAATTCTAAATTTAATCTCTCTGTTTATAATACGAACCTACCATATATATGTATATATGTATGTATATGTATATACATATATATGGAGCTTAATATTCTTGAACTTCCATGAATAAAATATACATGGGCCTTATGTAGATGAAGTTTAGGCCGTCTGCAGTCAGCACACTAATTTTTCGAGGCTGTTCGGTTATAATAAATGTTTCTGTTATTTCAGATGTCTTGCTAGATTGAAAATTTATGGACAACAAAGCAGTATTTCTAATTAAAGTGTTTCCAAGGTGGCTAGTGCATTTATAACTTCTTGTGGGTTTGAATGAAAAATTAAAAGTTTGGATACAGTTTTACCAAATAATAGCACTGTTTACTGCCCAGAAGCCTTCTTTTGAGAAAACAGAAACTATAATGAGAATTATAGTTTCATGAGAATTTATCCTTTCATGGTTTACTTAACATAGAATGCTACATATTTTGTTCAAATAAAATCTTTTTCTACCCCTGTTTTAATTTGCTATTCCTTAAAATGACTACATTGCTAATGATCCTTACAGCACATTCACCTTTGGCATTCATTCTCTTGACTTATGCTCACGTTCTGCTTTGTTCCTGTGGAGAAAATCAAAGAAACATACTGACTTTTTCCTCAGCAAGTGTGGCTCTCCATCCTCCATCTCTGCTCCCTCTCTGACACCCGTTTTGCCCTTGTTGCAGCTCTTGCCAACAACTTTTTTTTTGCTACCATCCTCAACCTGAGTCTTTATAAACTCTGTCCTGACTCACCAGCTTGCTTATTTAAGGTTACGACTTTTACACTTTCCCCAAAAGCAATTTTAAAGTATGGGAGACAAGTATTACGTGCAGTGGTCCTTTTATTTAGCCCCTCCCATACTTTAAAATTATGCTTTTCCTTTCTTCTATACATCTCTGTATTCAGTTCATCTGGATATTCACTTTTCTATGATCTGGTTTCTCCTTGTGTTTGGGAAAGCACTATCTACTGTTTTGTGTATTACTGGTCTGGATCCTTTTGTACAGGACATCCTTAGCTTTGTGAGCTACTGCGTTTATCCCTGATCTCTTTTGAACTTAGATCCATCTGTCAATGCTTTCTTTGATCTTTTTCAATTCGGCTTCCTCATTTGTATGGACACTACTACAATCCTTACTGTGTTCACTAGTGTACTCTCGACTAAAGGCAATGGCCTTGTTACCATATAGTTTTATTTTCTTAGCTATTTTAGGCCATAATTAGCCCTTTTGTGACTTGATGTCATAGATTTTGTAACTCCTTTACTTTCTGCTGCTAACTTTTTTTTTCTGGCCTTCTCTGTTTTGTTTGCTTGCCCATTCATTCATCAATTCATTTTCTAAAAAAGTTTACTTTTCAACGTGTTTAACTACATATATGCATCTTTCATAAGATAATTTGCTAGTCGTGTCCCAAGTGATGTGGAAGCAGAGCCGTGAGAAGGCATGTCTGGTAGTACTCTTGTTCTCTTACAGAAGCAGTCCTCTTTATTTATTTTACAGCTCTATGTAGGACAGTTGGATTGGCTGGTGGTAGTGGACTTCAAGAGACTTCTAGGAGAGGGTAATCTAAAATCTTATGCAGAATCCTTCACTTGCCCCCACCCCATCTAGTTCTTCCTTGGTGTCCAGGTGCTGAAAAAATGACTACTTTCATTTTTTAAAGCATTATTATTCACATTCTTCTTCTTTTGATGATGTTTTTACTCTGATAATTTAATTTATACTCTACATTTCCATATTTGGCCTTCCTTGTGGAAGCTTCTGATATAAAAGTCATGTTCTTTTTATTCTTGCCTCAAGTTTAATATGATGAGGCTGAAAGTGGAGGCTTTAAAAGTTAATTCTCCCTTTGTGTAATTCAACCCTTCTAAGGCAGCAACATGAGATGTATGTATCATCAGAAAGCAAGAGATTTCATGACTGTATAATTATACATACTATATATTTTAAAATATGCACATCATTATTGCTCCATTTTTATATAGTCATAAAATGGTGTGTGTGTACACGCATGCGCACACACACACACACACACACACACACACACCCTATGCCCACCTAACAGATCATACAGTACATTTTTAACAATGTATTTGTGAAAATAATTACTTCCAAATAAGGATTAGAAGTCTTTAAATTTATTATTGCTTAATTTTCACACAGTATAATTTGAATAAGCTGGTGAAAATTTACTATGTTAAAGAAAAGAAATATTCTTATAATGTAACTGAAAATTTGAAGTTGATGCTATGGACTTTTAGAATATAAGTTACTTACATTCATTGGTTTTAAAAAATAGAGTTCAAGGAAATTTGTATCTGAGTGACTTGTAACAACAGTGAACACAAGCAAGATTTTATTGTTTTTTTTTTTTTTTTGGTTCTTTTTTTTTTTTGGAGCTGGGGACCGAACCCAGGGCCTTTGCTTCCTAGGCAAGCGCTCTACCCCTGAGCTAAATCCCCAACCCCAAGATTTTATTGTTATTGTTTGTTAGTGTCTTACTACCTAGTTCTGGATGGCCTGGAATTCACTGTGTACATCAATTGAATTCACAGAGAAATCTGCCTGCCCTTACTTTCCAAGTTCTTGTGATTAAAGATGTGTGCCACTGTGCCTTGCTACAAAAAATACACTTTAAAGTGATCTATTCTGTTTTCATTTGTAAAATAAAATCTTTAAAATGCATTTCAGCTGTAATGAATTGATATGTTTGTGGCTATTTGACTTTTCTTTTTTGTTGCCTGTTTGAGACAGAGTTTCTCTGTGTAGCCCTGGCTGTCCTGGAACTCACTCTGTTGACCAGGCTGGTCTCAAATTCAGAGACTCACCTGCCTCTGCCTCCTGAGTGCTGGAATTAAAGATGTATGCCACCACTGGCCAGCTGATGATAATCTGGCTTCTTAATGGAGTTCAAATTCAAATTCAAATCTTATGAGCTAGGATAGAGTTCCTGCTACAGAGCGACTTTCAAAGTTTTAAAAATGGAAACACACAAAGTCTCCCAAAATATTATTTATCTTTACCACATTCAGTTTGTCTCAATATTTTAAACTTACCTTGGATGTTATTAAAAAGAAGATTCTAAATAAGACCTAGAAAACATAGTTCATGCTTCTCTTGGATAGTGGCTTTGCATTTGAAAAAATAAGGATTCTGTTACAAGTATTCTGTGACAACTTAACAAGTGTTCTGTTAATTTGATCAGTCAAGCATGTCCTACTTCTCTCTTGTATTATATATTTTTTATATAAATTTTAGTACTTTGTGATTAGAGGTGTGTATTAGCGTGCCCTGGGTCTTATCTATTTTTCTTTCTTTCTTTCTTTTTTTTTTAGTAGCAAGAAAGGTTGAATGCTTTGTTTGGTACCTGTCCATTATAAATCTCATACCTAAAGAGCAGTATAATAGTAATTAAAAGTAAAAATGATCACATAGATTGAAGACTGATCATTTACTCTAAACCTTTTCTTTCCATATGGTATGATTATTGAATTCAGAACCTCTTAGATGCTCGCCAAGTGCTCTGTCACTGAGATATACGCTATAGTCCTTAAAATAACTATTTTCTTGTTTAAAAACTGCATTTTAAAGACTTATTATATTATGTGCATGACTGTTTTTCCTGTATGTATGTGTCTTGTGAGGGTCTGGTACTCTTGAAAGTCAGAAGAGGGTGGTTGGATCCTCTGGAACTGGTATTACAGGGGGTTATGAGCTACCATATAGGTGCAGGGAATTGAACCCAGGTCTTCTGTGAGGGCAATAAGTATGTTTCCACTGGCCCACCTCTCTAGCCCAGTTTCATTTTTAAAAATCCTGTATCAGTGTGGCCATCTTTTAGAGGAAGCAGTTTCGTTGCTTGACTTGGGAACAGCGCTCTGAAGTACAGGTTCCTCACTTCTTGTGTAGGTACATTCTTCTCTCTTCAGCTCTGTGTGAGAGACGAGTGGGAAATACTGTCTCGGGGCCTCTACATCAGCTGGGGAGTAGCCTTTACCTGGAAAATGAAATTGAGAACATTCTGGAAGTACTTGGCATCTGATGTCTAAATATGTCAGATAGAGTAACTTCTTCTTATCAGCACAAGCCAGATGCAACGCTGTTTAGTTATTCAGATGGCTTCATAGTTCCCAGTATCCTCCCAAGTCATTTACTTTTAATGGTCACACTACTCAGCAAACAAACAGTAACTTATATATTTGAGAAGTTTTATTCAATATATTTTCAATATATATTCATTATACAAATATCAAAGAAACTTGCAGTTTTATTTATTCAGATTCAGAATCCCCTAAAGTTCAGAGGGCTATTCAATATTATTATCCCTAGGAAAAAGTTTATTTTATGTACGTTTGTGTTTTGTATACTATTTGTATATGGAAGAATTAAAACTACAGGATGAAATAAGACTGGTTCTTTTGCTGAGAAATATAATGTAGCTTATAAAGCCTTACCAGCTGTCAGACTCAAAATGCCTAAAATCCGAAGGCTAAAAGAAAAGGCTTGGTTAGGTGTGAGTGTCTGTGTGTGTGTGTGTGTGTGTGTGTGTGTGTGTGTATGTGTACTTGTGTGAGTCTGTGTGTACCTGTATGCATGTGTGCATGCCTGTGTGTGTGCATGAGTGTGTGTGTGTGTGTGTGTGTGTGTGTGTGTGTGTAACTTTTTTCCATGGCCATGCTGTGTAGCCCAAGATAGTCTTGAGCTCCCCATTTCTTTGCTTCTGAATGCCAAGTGCTAGGATTGCAGAAGGGCAACACATACCCTACTTGATTTTTGTCATGCTCAACTGAGCTTCTGCTGTGTTTGCAAATCTGCAGCTTCTAGGACGTAAAACTAAGAGGATGAACAAGAAGAAAAATTAAACTTATTGATTCTTATTTCTGAGGTTCTTATTCCTATGATTTGCTTTTCTTAAATGCAGTATGTCATCTGTGCTGGAATTAAGTATTTATTAATGCTCAAGAAACTAGGCAGTCATGTGACCATGGCTTATTATAGCTCACTCCTAAATTTAGATGTGTTCCCAGATTGAAAAATGGTAAAAGGATTAGAACAAATGCACAGCTTTTAGTTTATTCCTTATTTTGGGTTCTATTTTTTTGAAATTATAATTCATTATTCTAATCATATTATATCTATCCTTTTAAAATTATGTTAGAATAATGTAAGACCATTAAACTTTGTATAAATTATACTTCTTTTGTTTGTTCACTTAGTCTTATTCCTAGAAAAATAGTTAAGTTTTTATTACTGAGGCATTTCCTGTTTTTGATTTATCTGTATACATTGCTTCTCACTTGTTTCCATCTGCCAATCTTTTGATTATTTTATTTCTTAGTTTCACTTGTTAATAAAAAAGGGAAATTATGGTAAAAATGAAATCTGTTTATTAGTGAATGCAATTTGGCAAGAGAGAAGATACAATATTTCTAAAATAAAATCTTTGGACTAATGGGTTTTATTTATGCTTGCTCTTTTTGCAGTTTAAACTATAATTAAATGAAAAGGTTTTAGTTTGTTCTTGGCAAACCAAAAGCAACACTGCCGATCGTTTCCTTAGATATCCTAATGAGTATGTCTCACTAAGGTGTACTGTTTAATATGCAAATACTTGAACCAAACCTCAGAATTTCTCTGCTATTAGGCAAAGGCTCTCTTGGCTAAACTTCAAACTAAACGTCCCGCTGGCTCTTTTCCCCATTATGGGCTACTTACTCACTGAGGGAGGAGTAATAATAGGCAATATTGCATCCATTTTTTTTTCTTTCATGCAGGTGACGGTAGTGGTGTGGCACTCCAGTGAGGTTTATTATAGATGAGATGAACTTTCTTCCTTTCATTGTGCTGGTTTTTTTGGTCAAAAAGTAGCATCTCTTTACAGAAAGACAAAAACCTGAATATTTCCTATTCAATATAAACTGAAACAGAAAGAACTTCTTATGTATGTTTAATTACTATTTAATTTAGTGAGCCTTTGCTGACTGCTATGATTGAGGCATACGTAAGACACTGGAAACTGGAGCATGAATTGAATGCATGTTTTCTGTGGCTTCTGAAAACATCGATCTACATGATAGAAAATAGTTAAGTGGTAAGTTCTAGAAGAAGAATAGGAGTAAAATCCTTGAGAGTATAGGACCTGGTATAATTATATCCAGGTGAAGGAATCATGATGACTTTGATGAGGCTGGACTTATACAAAAAGCTCAGAACATGGAGAGACACTTGGATAGAAAAATAATCATTAGTGAGGTCAGGAAGATGGAGAAGACAATGGTGTGAGAGGCTAGAGAAAGGGCTAAGCAGTTAAGGTCACTGGCTGCTCTTCTAGGGGAAAGGTTCAGTTTCCAACACCCACTCTGTGACTCACAACTACTTTTGAATCAGTTCCAGGGGATCAGATGCCCCCTTGGTCTCCATAGGCACAGCACCTACCCCTACACACAAACACATAATTAAGAAAAACAGAAAAAGAAAAAGAAATGTTGATGCTTGGGAAACAGAATGTGTCAGGAGGCAGACAGAAGGTAATATTAGACATGCTTGGGAACTTCTGTACTCTGGCTTAGGATTAACAAGGTCCTGGATTTTATCCCATCACTGAACAATTGGACTATGATCAATAGGAATCATCCATAAGCTTGAATGACTTCTAGTATATACTGTAAGAAACAATGTGTATTAGTATACAATTTATATTTCCTACTTAATATACTTAGGCTGCATTTCCATCCAGTACACACTATTTTATTCTTTTAATACCTTTACATTTTGTTGTGTGGAGAAGTCATAGCTGATATAGCCAGCTCTTTATGAATTGTAGTTATTGCTAGGTTTTTCTACTGTGAAAACTATATTTTATATATTTATCCATATTTTCTTGTATCAATAGAATAAAGTTCTAAAAGTATTTTATTTATAAACTATACAAAATTTGTAGTTACTCTCTAAATATATGAAGATTTGCTTCTCCATTTTCTTATCAGTTCCAGTTATGTCAGTCTTGACATAATTAAAATTTTTATAGTATTGATAAATTTAGAAATTGGCATCTAAAATTGGGAGGTATCTACTAACTAGGGAACATATAACTGGGAATTTGTAATCTTGGAATGGGGTAGCATGAGGAAAACATGAAGGAATAAGGTGGGATGCCTTTCTAGACTGACAGTTTTTCTGAAGAGTTTGGGAAGAATGGGGCTGGAAAGATGACTTAACAGTTAAGAGCACTTGCTCCTCTTTCTTATAGAGGACCTAGGTTCAGTGCCCAGCATCCACTTGGCAGCTCACAACTGCCTGTAACTGCAGTTCCAGGAGACATGATGACCTCTTCTAGCTTCTGTGAGTACCACAATGCACTCATACACATTTAAAAAGGAATTGGGAGGAATGTATATTATTTTCATTGAAAAAAACGAAAAAGCTGAAGGGAGAATATAGAAAGAATGTAATTTTTATTAATAAATGAGCATTTATTATATTAGTAAGGTTCATGTATGAGAGCATTTTGCACATTGGAATATAGTATACAAATGCTGAGCTGGGCATGGTGGTGCACACCTTTAATCCCAGCACTTGGGAGGCAGAGGCATGAGGGTCTCTGTAAGTTTGAGGCCAGCCTGGTTCTCATAGTGAGTTCCAGGACAGCCAGTTAGAACTAGACCCTGTCTCAAAAAACCAAAACACCCAAACCAAACCAAAACAAAACCCCCAAACGCTATTATTAAATTATCTAACAACCTATTAGAGAACACATGACCAACGTAGAAGAGAAAGGAGTGGCAAACCGTTCATTCAGAAATTTCTGACTGAGTTATAAATACTGATCAAAAGGCATCATAAGTTAGCTCATCACGTTGTCCTTTCAGTTTGTAAGCAAACTGTTACATTGCCATAAATAATTATAACTTGTTAATTACATGCTTTGCTTTTATTTTTTATTTTGTGGGACAGTTTATTGCTACTTAACCTAGGCTAGCCTTGGTCTTGCAGTTCTCTTGCCTTGGCCTCTTGAAGGCTAGGTCTATAGGCTTGAATCTCTATACCCCCCCCCCATTTCATTTTTTTCCCCATTTTTATTAACTTGGGTATTTCTTATTTACATTTCAAATGTTATTCCCTGTCCTGGTTTCCTGTCCATCAACCCCCTAACCCCTCCCCTCTTCTTCTATAAGGATGTTCCCCTCCCCATCCATCCCCCCACTACACCCCCCCCCAACAATCCCCCTACACTGGAGGTTCGATCTTGGCAGGACCAAGGGCTTCCCCTTCCACCGGTGCCCCAACAAGACTATTCACTGCTACATATACAGTTGGAGCCTAGGGTCAGTTCATGTATAGTCTTTGGATAGTGGCTTAGTCCCTGGAAGCTCTGGTTGGTTGGCATTGTTGTTCTTATGGGGTTGCAAGCCCCTTCAAGCTCTTTCAGTCCTTTCTCTAATTCCTCCAACGGGAGTCCCATTCTCAGTTCAGTGGTTTCGCCTGGTATTTGACATGCTCTGGTTGTGTCTCTCAGGAGAGATCTATATCTGGTTCTGGTCAGCATGCACTTCTTAGCTTCATCCATGTTATCTAGTTTTGGTGACTGTATATGTATGGGCCACATGTGGGGCAAGCTCTGAATGGCCGTTCCTTCAGTCTCTGCTCTAAATTTTGTCTCCATATCCCCTCCTATGTATATTTTTGTTCCCCTTTTAAAGAAGGAGTGAAGCGTCCGAATTTTGGCCATCCTTCTTGAGTTTCATGTGGTCCATGCATGGCATTTTGGGTAATTCGAGCATTTGGGCTAATATCCACTTATCAATGAGTGCATACCCTGTGTGTTTTTCTGTGATTGGGTTACCTCACTCAGGATGATATTTTCTAGTTCCATCCATTTGCTATGAATGTTACTTTTTAAACTTTAATATATCCATTATTTTCTGTTACTACATATTGTATTATTTCTTAAGTTGCAGCTGAACAGAGAACAATTCATTCTGAAGATATATTAAAAAGTAAAGAGGCACTAATAAAATGATCATGAATTTTCTGTGTATCATTTCCAATGAGAATAGGATTCTTGAATCTTGGGAAATGTTTTCATTATATCAGGATGCACTGGCATGCAGATATGAAATAAATAAATATGAACCTGTTCTGTTGACCCAGGGTAAAACTCTGGTTTCCTGCTCACTGACTTTCTCACTGTTTCTCCAGTGCCTCCTTATGTTGGTTCTACCAACACCATCACTGTTACTGAGAATACAGTACACAGACATGTTCTTCAGGTGCTCTGCCATAGAAGACACTAGATGAAAACCTCCATACTGCCTAATGGATCAGTTTATTCCTAGGACGGTAGTGATTACTGGGTTTAATGTACAAAATTCAAAAGGCACAAGGTTTTATTTGCTGAAGATAACTTTACTTTCTTTTTTCTTTTTTTTAAATTGGATTTTTTAAATTTACATTTCAAGTGTTATTCCCTTTCCCCGTTTCCTGGACATAACCTCCCTATCCCACCCCTTCCCCTTCTTCTATTAGGGTGTTCCCCTCCCCAACCAACCACCCTTTTTACCTGCCCCCCCCATGACATTCCCCTACACTGGGGGGGTCAGCCTTGGCAGCCTTCTCCTTACATTGGTGCCCAACAAGACCATCCTCTGCTACATAGACAGCTGGGGCCATGGGTCAATCCATGTGTAGTCTTAGGATAGTGGTTTAGTCCCTGGGAGCTCTAGTTGGTTGGTACTGTTGTTCTTATGGGGTTGCAAGCCCCTTCAGCTCTTCCAGTCCTTTCTCTAATTCCTCCAACTGGGATCCTGTTCTCAGTTCAGTGATTTGCTGCTAGCATTCACCTCTGTATTTGACATGAGGAGACAGCTATATTAGGCTCTTATCAGCATGCACTTCTTAGTTTCATTAATATTTTCTAGTTTTGGTGGCTTATGTATATGGGCCACATGTGGGGCAGGCTCTGAATGGCCGTTCCTTCAGTCTCTGCTCCAAACTTTGCCTCCATATCCCTTCCTATGAATATTTTTGTTCCCCCTTTTAAGAAGGACTGAAGCATCCTCATTTTGGTTGTCCCTCTTGAGCTTCATGTGGTCTGTGGATTATATCTTGGGTAATTTAAGGTTTTGGGCTAATATCCACTTATCAGTGAGTGAATACCATGTGTGTGTTTCTGTGATTGGGTTACCTCACTCAGGATATTTTCTAGTTTCATCCATTTGCCTATAAATTTCATGAAGTCATTGTTTTTGATAGCTGAGTAGTACTCCATTGTGTAGATGTTCCACATTTTCTGTATCCATTCCTCTGTTGAAGGGCATCTGGGTTCTTTCCAGCTTCTGGCTATTATAAATAAGACTGCTATGAACATAGGGGAGCATGTTTCTTTGTTGTATATTAGAGCATCTTTTGGGTATATGCCCAGGAGAGGTATAGCTGGATCCTCAGGTAGTGCAATGTACAATTTTCTAATGAACCTCCAGACTGATTTCCAGAGGGGTTGTATCAGCTTGCAATCCCACCAACAACGGAGAAGTGTTCTTCTTTCTCAACATCCTTACCAGCATCTATTGTCACCTGAGTTTTTGATCTTAGCCATTCTGACTGGTGTGAGGTGGAATCTCAGGGTTGTTTTGATTTGCATTTCCCAGATGACTAAGAATGTTAAACATTTCTTTAGGTGCTTCTCAGCCATTCAATATTAGAATATTGAATTCATCTTAGAATTCTTTATTTAGCTCTGTTCCCCATTTTTAATAGAGTTATTTGGTTCTCTAGAGTAACTTCTTGAGTTCTTTGTATATATTGGATATTAGCCCTCTAGAACTTTACTTTCATTTGTCGATTTACATATACTTCATTGATTTTATATGGGCTGGCAAACATAATAGCAAACACAGTTACTCTGTAGCTTGCAAACCACCTGGGTTTGTCATGATTCACACATTGTTTATGAAAAAAAGGAGATGGGATCGTAAGCAGCCAACATTGGCCTTAAGCTTGGTCTGTATCCAAATCTGGCCTTGAACTTCTAATCCTTCTGCTTCTACCTTTCAAGTACTGGGATTATGGGTATATGCCACCATGACTGGCTTATATGGATTAAAACCATGTAACTTCAAAGAAGTTTCACATGTACTAGAAGCTTTGGGTCTGCTGACTGTTAGGTCAGCAGAACTGAAATATTCATTCTGAGATAAGAGATAAATGGTGATTCTCAGATGTTCTGCCTCAGTTTGTTTTTAAAATGCCATTCTTTTATGATCATGTTTCTGATAGATCTGTCCACTATGGAATGACATGTGACAAATGAATAATGATACTAATGCTGGTTCTATGCATTATATATTACTTTTGAGGGGTAGGGGAGATGGCTCAGCAGCTCAGAGGGCTGTGCGTCTTCTGAAGGACTGGAGGACTCTTCAGCAACCACGTCAGGTGACTCATATACACTGTGTGCATGTGTGGTCCCAGATCCAGGGACACCCTTTTACTTTTGTAGGCATCGGCACACATGTGGCAGACATGCACATACACACACAGGCATGTGCACGTGCACTTGAACCCATGCGTGTGCACGCATGCACATGCACACACACACACACACACACACACACACACACACAAATAAAAACAACTCCTTAAAAATTGTTATCCCAGTGTATGGGATTGTTGGGGGGAGGATGGGGAGGGAAACACCCATATAGAAGGGGAGAGGGAGGGATTAGGGGGATATTTGCCTGGAAACTGGGAAAGGGAATAGCATTTGAAATGTAAATAAGAAATACTCAATTTAATAAAAATGGAAGAAAAAAATAAAAAAAAATTGTTATTGAACTTGAAGGTCGAAGGAGCCATGTGTTCCTATTGGTGTTCAAACCTTAGAAGTATAAGTCTAGGTTCAAAAAGATAGAAACTGAAAAAGATTGAAAATTAACATTTAATATTCATGTTTTTGTCAAGACTTACTATTGGAGTTATTGTAGTAGTTGTCACCAATAGGGCTCTCTATACCCTTGAATGTTCTGGGTAATGGTTAATATAAGTATGTATGTCTCTCTACATACATAGCCTGGGATGGCCTGAACTCAGAGATTATGCTTGCTTCTGCATCCTGTACCTGCATCCCTAGTGCTAAGATGAAATGCTTGCCCACCATGCTGTGTTCTAATTAGCTTTATAATCATGAATCTCATAAAGCTATTAACTATTCACTTATGAATCCATTTTACTTTATTTTCAGTGTTCTTTCGCACTTAACTAGTTAGGCAAAAAGATTATTTTTTATTTTTTTGGATTTTCATAACTTAATATGGTTCTGACTAGCAGCATATGAATTCTCTGACCATTTAAATAATATTTTTCTTAAAGAAAATATTTATGAGATGCTAATAAACTATTAAGTGAACAAGTAATACAATATGTGATAATTTTTACACCCTTCCTGTGGTGTGTAAAATTTTAATACAAAGTTGGTATATACTTGATAACAATTTACATGTTTATTTTACCATCTGGTAAATGTGTAAATGATATTTTGAGAAGCACATTTCATATTCACTTTGACAAGTTATTCTTGACAATATGTGCCCTATCTTATGTATTGACTGAAAAGATCTTGTAAATTTTTGAAAAGAAGAATTCTGGAAAAAATTCATGTCCTGGATTGTTTGTTTAAGAAATATTCAGAGATTTAAGGTTTAGTTTCAAGTACCAAGCTGAGGAGTTGTTTAGGGGCAGAAGAATCAGAGCATCGCTATCAAACAAAGCTCAGTCCTAATCGTATAGGCTGTGTAGGGTGCAGTGATACGCATGACTTGAGCGTTGTGCAATAGCGTCACATCTTTGCTAGGGCGTTCACTTGCTATCATTTATGCCTAAATATGGGTGGATCATTTTTTCTCAGTGTGTTGCAATGACCGTCAAGTGAATAGCTTTTATCAAATATTTTAACAGCATTTATAATATCATGCCTTCTGCCTTTTTAATTTTATTCTTTTGGCTTACTTGTCTCACTGGAATAAATCTCAGGTATTTACACAAACCAAGCAAACAGATAATTTCCTATTTAGTTTTGTCATAATACATTTCTTCTTAGCTGATAATAGGGAACTTTTGTGAAATTTTATGGACTACCTCTAATCACATCCTAATCACCATCTGCCCATCTGTAATGAAGGGGTTTGATAAGAAAATTGTAAATGCTGGCTTCAACCAACCAGACACCACCAGAGCTCCCAGGGACTAAACCACCACTCAAAGACAATACATGGAAAGACCCATGGCTCCAGCTGCATATGTAGCAGAGGATGGCCCTGTCGGGCATCAATAGGAGGAGAAGCCCTTGATCCTGTGAAGGCTCTTTTCCCCAGTGTAGGGGAATGCCAGGGCAGTGATGCGGGGAGGGGGTGGGTGGGAGGGGAGCATCCTCATAGAAGCAGGGGGAGGGGGATGGGAGAGGGGGAACTAGGAAAGGGGATGATAACATTTGAAATGTAAATAAATAAAATATTCAATAAAAAAGAAAGTAATTCTTCAACAAATAATTTAATTTTATTTTATGGGCATAGGTGTGAGGGTGTCAGATCCCTGCTGGAACTGGAGTTACAGATAGTTGTGAACTTCATTGTGGGTGTGGGGAATTGAACCCAGGTCTTCTGGAAGAGCAGCCAGTGCTCTTATCCATGGAGGTATCTCTTCAACCCCTCAAAACTATATTTTATTTAGTAACTTTAGAGATCAGAGTACAAGTATCAAGAATATTTAAAGACTGAATTATATCATCGATTATTTCCACAAATAGCTATTCAAACACCTTTGTTTAGTTTATCCCATCGTTTTTCTCCTCAATGAATTTCTGCCTTCATCTATGCTCAACTGACATGATTCTGAGGCATACATATGATCTGTGCACATCTTTATCCACAGCTGTGAATGCTCCATTACTGCCGATGCTTTACAAAGCATATACCCACTTTTCTCCATCAACCGTGCATGATGGGTAGCAGCTGTGCTTTCCAGTTGAGTTACAAAAGTTAGACTGAGTAAATGTTCCTAGAGTGAAACAGCTGGTGAGTAAAAGCAAGGTTTTCACTCCAGATCTGCATTGCCTGATACCCTGCTCTTTTCATTACACTTCTGTCTCAGATTTTTAGTGTGAAAGGTGAATTTATGTGTGTGTATGTGTCTGGAATCACTCTAGACATAGATAGGCTAGCCTTGAACCATGTCTTGATCTCTTATGTAGTGGAATTACAGACTTGCATCACTGTGCCCACCTGAAATCTGCTCTGACTGAAGTGTTTTAAAGTTCTGTAAAGTGTTATTTTTTTCTGGGAAGGATAAGGCCACCTGAAATAGGCATATACTTGGGGAGGAACTGGAAAGAGAACAAGGAAATGGAGATAACCTTTTGGATGTATGGCGCTTTCAATGTTTAAAATCTGACTCTTTTTGAACTGTTATTGTTATACTTTCAATCTTACCTTAAATTAATTCACTTAGGTTTATTTGTTAAGAAGTGGATTTGAAATTCAAATCAAGTATATATAAATCAACTAATAATGCATTTAAAAAGAAGCAAAAATGGTTATTAAAGATACTCCGGTAACTCTAGAAACCAACCAAGTTAAAAAAAACTAACCTGGAACTACTATAGTGATAAAATAATAACAAATACTCATTGAATGTTTTTGTTGACACTCTTCTAATTTACTTAAGCATATATCAACTCATTTGAGTATTAGCAATTTTGTGAAGTCCATATTATTGCTATTTTCTTTTGTAGATGAAGGAATTGAGGCACAAGGAGGTAAGCAACTTTCATAAAGAAACAGTAAGCAATAGAAGGGCCAGGGTTTGCCTTTAGGAAGTGACAACTATTAGCAGCAATTGTGTGAAGATAGATGACCCAAGGGGAAGGAGAGATGCCCAGGTGATTGAAAGCATTGCTGCTCTTCCAGAAGCCCAAGGTTTTATTCCCAGCAGCCTCATGGTGGCTCACAACTGTTTGTACTCCTGACTCAATAACTCCTGTTATTTGACATCCTCCTCTGGCTTCCATGAGCACCAGACATGCATATGGTGCACAGACATACATTCAGTTAAAACACCACACAGATAACATAAAAAGTTTTAAAAAGGACAAATGATGTATCTGATCTCTTTGAATTATAATTATAAAAAATCAGAATGAAGGGGAAAATGTGATCAAGTTGGAGTTAAGAACTCAAGGAAGAATAAATCCCCAATAGGTCTTTAGTATGTAGATTCAATTCATTTAGTGACGGAAAGTATTAAAAAAAAGGAGGCTTTGGTTTAACTCTAATAAAGAACCCGAGTTTTCCTAGTTATGATGATGGCTTTAATCCTAGTACAGGGTAACAGAGCCAGGCAAATCTCTGTTATTTTGAGGTCAGTCTGGTCTACATAGAGGGTTCCAGCCCAGGCAGGGTATATAGTGAGATCCTGTCTTAAAAGAAGAAAGAAAGAAAAAAGAACCAGGGTTTTATTTCAGGTATGTAATGTCCATTATTTTTCCAGATGGGAAAGGAAAGTATGTTGTTTATAGATATGTCAACATTTCCTCCTTATTTGGCTCTCATTACTCTGTATCATTTTCAATAGGGGAAACTGTTTCAGAACTAAAAGCCATTTAAGCTGTGTGCATTTCTTGTACAGATAATGAACTGAGATGGTTTCACCTTTTGTTCAAAATTATCAATGTCTTAATGATATTTTTGTCATAAGCTTCTTTTGTGTAATAGAAAAAATACATCTGGTAAAATAGTTATTATTTTAAATGAAAAAATCATTTTTACCAATAGCATAGCACCTTTCTCTGTCTGTCTCTGTCTGTCTCTCTCTTTCTCTCTTTCTCTCTTTCTGTCTGTCTGTCTGTCTGTCTGTCTGTCTCTCTCCCTCTCTCTCTCCCTCTCTCTCTCTCTCTCTCTCTTGTGTTTTCCTGTGAAATCATGACTGTGCTGGAATTCACTCTAGACCAGGCTGGCTTCAAACTCAGAGATCCATCCACCTATGTCTGCATCCTCAATGCTGGGATTAAAGGTGTGTCCCTTTACCTCTGGCTAGCATAGCATATTTTTAAAGAAAGGACAGTGTCTGTAAAATTAGTTAAGTATGCTAAACTTATGTATTGTGATCCAGTCCTTCATTTATATGGCTAGTACCTGTGGCTGAAAACCCACGTAGGAGACTACTAAAATAGACATGTTTTATTGTTATCTGGTGTCTTACTTATATACAAAATATTGAAAATGTTTAGAGAACACCTGGTCTACCTAGACGTTGAGTATGTAAGCTTAGGTTCTAGGTGTGTGTGTGTGTGTGGGGGGGTGCGGAAGGGTAGGAGAAGGCTTTCAATGTAAAATTGAACCTCTACTTTAGTTGCTTTTTCTTATTAGATTTAAAATGTAAATCTTCTTTTCATTTTCTTAAGGAGCAGAAATACAAGTAGTACCTGTAAAAAAGAGTAGTAGTAGAATTATTTACTTGTGGGGTCTATTCGTATAGTTTCAATTCAGTATATATAAATCTAAATTGAAAAAATTCCTTCCATGGTTTAAAAATATGTTTGGGGATTAGGGTTCAGTAGTAGAAGACTTTCTTTGTGTGCAGTGTTTTAACTAGTGGATTCAATCCCTAGCACCACAAAAATTAAGATCAACATCAAAATAAAATTAATTAACAAAAGTAAATAAATATATATTTGTGTGTTTTTTAATGAATGGGCCTTTTATTTTGTTGTCTCAGTTTGCAAATAAAAATAATATAAAAGGGAGCTAATGGTTTTATGTGTTAATAATTATTTAAAAATAAAATTCTATTTTAATTTACCTGTATGGGTGTTTTGCCTGCATGTATATATCTGTGTACCATGTGTGTATCTTGTGCCTGCTGAGAAGCCAGAAGAGGGTGTCAGGTTTCCCTGGAACTGGAGTTACCATGTGAGTTACCATTGTGAGCTGCTATGTGGATGCTGGGAATTGAACCATAATCCTTTGGAAGAGTAACTGTGATCTTAATTACTAAGCCATCTCTCCAGCTTCCAGAGAAATTATTTTATAACTTATTGTAGAAAGATTCAAATTTTCAAGACTTCTCTATTGGCGGTGGTAAAATGGTCTTTTCTCTAGAAGTATTGCTCCCTCTCCTTTTAGCATGAACATCTGTTGGGTAAGCTATGGTTTGCACTTTACTGGAGGGCCAGTGGTAACTCTGCTTTGCTGCTCTGGGCTTTCTCAAACTGTGCCTTTATTTTCATAAATGGTATCCTGTCTCTAGTTCTTTCTAAGTAATGAAAGTCAATCCACCAATTAAACAATAATCACTATTACCATCAACAAAACAGGTACCCAGACTAAACTCAAAATTTTTGGAGCAGAGAGGGTAAGGCATTTGTGGTTTTGGAAATGCCCCAGAAAATTCTAATAATTAGCTGGTAGTGAGGTAGGAAGAAGAGATTTGGGGCTTGGAACCACCTGGTATTTCTAAACTCACATTACATAAATAGATAGTTTACTCATAGAGCTAGTATTGCTACTAACCTATCAAGAGGAGGCTACCGAAATGTACCTATCAAAAGACTAGGATTTGTTTATTCTTGTTTATAATATCCTAGTAGCTGTCATTAAGGAAGCTGTTTATCAGATTTATATGTCCTCTCTCCCAAGAACCTGCATTGCTAGTTCTCTCAACATTTGGTATTGTAAATGCCTTTAATTAGCCTATTTCTGCTTAGTGTTCACAAACATTTCAGTATATCTTGTAACTGCAATTGACGCTGATTTTAATAAATCAATGGCATGTCCAGTATTGAAGTGCAGCATAGAAAATAAAAACAACCTTTCCTCCTTTTAGATTAGTCAATAATTAATAGCCAGAGCTTGATAAAAATCCAGTCACAAGCTCTGGCATTTAGATTAGGTGTTATCTGAAACTTGCACTGACTAATCGATTCTTTTAAAGATCTTACACTGAATTGCACCATAGTGGATCAAATACTTTTAATTAACTCAAATGAAAGCAGTATTCAATACCTACTTATAGTTTTAGAAATTATTTTGCTGTTTGGTTGAACTAAACTTATTGCAGATGACTTGATAGAAGGTGTTCAAACTGTTTTTTTTTTTTCTTTTATTGGATATTTCTTCCATCTACACTTCAAATGCTCTTCCCCTTCCTGGCCTCCGAAGACAAGCCCCCATCCCATCCCCCTCCTCTTCCTCTATAAGAGTGTTCCCCCATCCGCCACCCCCCCACATTTCCCCACACTGGTGGGTCCAGCCCTGGCAAGACCAAGAGCCTTTCCCTCCACTGGTGGCCAACAAGGCTCTCCTCTGCTACACATGCAGCTGGAGCCATGTTATAAAACTAACTTGATTTGGACAAAACAAAATGTGGCACTGATAATAACTTTTTGGCTTTATAAATTATTTAATTTAGTTTTATCAACAATTTTGAGCATGCTGTGTACTTATCAGAGTGGGATTTGGGGAACGAAGGTCCCACTGTATATGAAATATTACTGTCTTAAGTAATTCTTTTTTTTTTTTTACTGAGTATTTCTTATATACATTTCGAGTGTTATTCCCTTTCCCGGTTTCCGGGCAAACATCCCCCTCCCCCCTCCCCTTCTTTATGGGTGTTCCCCTCCCAACCCTCCCCCCATTGCCGCCCTCCCCCCCACAGTCTAGTTCACTGGGGGTTCAGTGTCTTAAGTAATTCTTATTGAAGTATTTTACTTTTTAAAATGTATACAGTCTTGCCTGCATGCCTGTCTTGTGTATTACCCATGTGTTAAGTCAGATGCCCTGGAACTAGAGTTACAGATTGTTGTTAGTTGCCCTTTAGTACCAGGAATTGAACCCAGGCTATCAGGAAGAACAGCTAGAGCTGTTAGCCACTGAACCATCTCTCTTGTTCCTCGTTGAAGTATTTTAATAAAATGCGTCTTAAAGATGGTAAATTTGAGAAGCAAATTTTGTTAATACAAGAATTCAACAGTGAGAAAAGTGTCACATGTTGTACAACATTTTGTGTGCTACTTTTCTGTATTGTATATCAAGCTCTATCTTTTGTGTTTTTTTCTGAGACAAGGTTTTTCTGTGTACCTGTGACTGTCCTGGAACTCAGTTTGTATAACAGCTTTGAACTGAGAGATCCCCCTGCTTCTGCTTCCCCAGTACTAGGACTAAAGGAGCAGCTACTACTGCCTGGCATCAGACTCTATCTTAATAGTTTGCTCAGGCCTATTTCTCCTACTAGATTTTATTTATTTCTAAAGCAGAGATCTATTTGTCTTTGTATTGATTCTAGTATTTATTTCTTGGCATGTGTTCAATAAATAGTTACTTAATGTCCTTTGTTCTTTATTCTTGAGAATTTCATGTGTATACAATTAAATATGATCGTATATACTCCCATTTCACCTCTTCATCTTCCCTTATGTTTACCAACACATCATCCTTCTAAATTCATGTCTCTTTTTCTAAACCACTAAGTCCAGTTACTGTTGCTCATATAAGCATGCATATGGGACCATCCACTAGATCATGGGAATCCTATCTGTGGCTACATCCTCAATAAAGAACGATTCCTTTTCCTCCAGAAGCTCAGCTGTCATTCGCTCCTCATTAGGAGGTAGGGTCTCTATGTGACTGGGTTTTATCTTCTATGTGCCTGGGTTTGGGCTGGCTTGATTTTGTGCTGACAGCCATAGCTCTTCCTCATTCTCTGGCTCTTACACTTCCTTTTGTCTTCTCTTCCATCATGTTTTCTGAACCTGGGTGTGTATGTGGGACTGTTGATATAGGTGTCTTATTTAGGGCTGAGTAGTCAGTCTCTTATTCTCAGACCAGTTATTTATCTCTCCATTGACTACTGTTCAGTGCAGAACGAAACCTCTCTGACCAAGGTCTAGAGCAGCCCAGGTTTATGGGTATAAACATAGATATTAACTAGCAATTGGATAGCATGACTACTTAGTGAAGTAATGATACTCTCAGCAATGGAGATCTTCAGACTAACAGACTATTGTTATTCCCCTTGAATACCCACTGTTACTCAATACCATCTTTATTACCTTGAATAAAAATATTTGATTGTTTCACAAAAATCATTGTAATATTTATTTCTTTTTTGGAAAGGATACTATTTGGAAACATTTTTCTGTGTCTGAAAATATGCAAATTTAAGTTTATTAAGTTCATTGTTTTTGAAAAGTATATTGGATTGAGGTATGAATTATATTGTTAAAATGAGCTAGTAGACTATCAACGTTGCTGTTTCATAGTGGTCAGTGTGGTACCCAGGAAAGATCATGGGCTTGAGGGTAGATGGATCTCAATTTGAATACCACTTCCAAGCCTAGTGATATGGGAAATTTCTTTTTAAATCTTTAGTATAATGTACTTATTTGTAGGAAAAATACTTCACAACTAATTGTCTATTAAGTAGAATGTTAGAAAGCATCTGCTATAATGTTTGGATACAATAATGGCTATGACCATTCTTAATAAGTACATTAGCAAAAGGATTATTTTCAAGTGGTAAATAAATTTAAAATATCTTCAGTTGAATAGAAACATGATTTTTTCTTTAATTTTCTGAAAATTAATTTTTGAACTATTCAAAATAAGTATTGTGAAAACCAGAGTACATATATTTTATTCTCTGATGAGGAGCCATGTACATATCAAAGGATTACAAGATGAAGCAAAAACAGTTGTTTTCATCCGAGGTCCTGTTAGTTCCTATCACCAAACTACCGCACAGTTTGGATCATTTACCAGTGTTGGCTCAAGAGAGGCCAATCGAGACACTAATAGATGCATTTTCTCCATGAGTAATCTTGGATCACACATGGAATTCCTATTAACAGCAATGAGAGTTAAACTTGCAAATCCCTTATGCATTGATGGGAGAATAGACCTTTTAGTTTACTTAGCCATCTTCCAGTTATTTGGCACTGTCCCCATCCCTTGTGAGTTCTCCAACATTTTCATTAAAGCCTTTTCTATTTTCTATTCTGCTTCATTCAGTTTGGGTTGTAATTCATGTTGGCCTGATGCCTTGGCAGCAATGAATGATTCTAATTGCCTCACTATCTATCTATCTAGTCTGGCCTACTCATAAAGCCTTTCAGTTTTTCATTCAAGCTTCTGCAGTATCTCCTTCATGGGTCACAGGCTTCCCACTCAGATCTCTTTATTGCATTTTAGCTGCTTACCTCTTATATGTTTAAGGAACTTATAAGAGAGATTTTATCATTATTTCATCCTTTTTCTGTTACATCACTTACTCTTTTTGTAAAAACTAACACAGTGCTACAGATGCCCAAGGATGAAGGATGACTTTTGTCCAGATATTGTATCAGGAGAGCTGGATACTTTTGTAACATCGAGTTAGCTATAATAAAGAATAAGCAATGAGAAAGATAATTTTAAATATTATTTTAAATTTGTTCTGATTGTGATTTTGCTATTGTTTAAAATTCACCTTTTCTTTTCTTTCTTTGATTTTTGGGCCTGCAAGAGACCTAGCATGAGGATTATAATAGTAAACTGAAAACAAAGACCCTGCTTTGAACCTGACTTTCTGGCAGATGGGAGGGGTACTCCAGCACTCTATATAACATGGTGTTAAGTTTGATTCTGTGTGGTAACCTTTTTGTTTGAAGATCTTATATCCTAAGAATTGTAAACAGGTTGGGAGATGAATCAGTGGGTGAAGAGATAGCTCTGTAAGCAATAGGATATGACTTTGGATTCTCTGCACATAAAAGTCAGAGCCTCAGCATGAATCTGAAACCACAGCACTGGGATTGGGGACAGCTAAAGAAAGAGTCTGTGTGCCTGCCTCTAGGCCAACCAGCCTAGCTGAAAGGAAATGACAAGCTACAGTTTATGAGAGACTTGTCTCAATAAATAAGATGGGCAATAACATAGACACTTGGAAAAAAGACACTAAACACACACACCCCCACAGCCTAAAATGTCCAAACGAGTATACATTATGAAGACATTTTTGTTACCTATTGTTATATTCCTCCTCCATTTAAGAAGTGTTTTTATTATATATTTATTATACGTACGTATTTTGCCTGCACATTTGTAAGTGCACTATGTATATGGAGAGTTCTCAGAGGTGAAAAGAGGGCATCAGATCCCCTAGAACTGGAATTACAAATGGTTGTGAGATGCCACGTGGGTGCTAGTACCAAATCTTGGTTACTTGCAAGAGCAATTTAAGTCTTTTAATCTCTGAACCATCTCTCTAGAAACCCCTTTTCCCTTTTGAGAAAGAGTCTTACAAGTTCCTGGTTGACCAGGTTCTTGCTATGTAGACCATGTCAACCTTGAACACTCAAGAGATCCACCTCCCTCAACCTCTTGTGCTGACATTAAGGTGTGTGCCACCACTCCAGACCTTTCTTCCTTCTTTACAATGTCTCTTTTCTCTTTCTGCTCCCTTCCCTTTCTCCATCCTTCACTCCCATCTCCTTTTCTTCCTTCATAACGTCTTGTAATCCATACTGACTTCAACTCATGGAAATCCTCATGCCTCTCTTATGCTGGAATTACGAGAGTAAGCTATCATTCCCTGGCTTTTCTTTTCTTTTCTTTTCTTTTCTTTTCTCTTCTTTTCTTTCTTTCTTTCTTTCTTTCTTTTTTTTGCAATTTAAGACTTTAATGTTTCTAAAGATAAATAAGGAATTATAAATTATAAGCATTAAAACTGCAACTCTTAACCCACAATGTAAATAATGGATTCCACAAAATCTCTTTGAGGTTTCATAGTCCTTTGCCAATAACACAATAGTAAAAAAGTATTTTTTATTGGGTATTTTTATTTACATTTCAAATGTTATTCCCTTTCCCGATTTCTTGTTCATAAGTTCCCTATCCCACCCCCTTCTTCTATAAGGGTGTTCCCCCTCTCCAACCACACCCCTTTCTCAACTCCCCCAACATTCCCCTACACTGGGGGGTCCAGCTTGGCTGGACCAAGGGCTTCTTTGTGCATTGGTGCCTAACAAAGCCATCCTCAGCTACATATGCAGCTGGAGCCATGGGTCAGTCCATGTATAGTCTTTGGGTAGTGGTTTAGTCCCTGGGAGCTCTGGTTGGTTGTTATTGTTGTTCTTATGGGGTTGCAAGTCCCTTCGGTCCTTCAATCCTTTAATCCCTCCAACAGAGACCTCGTTCTCAGTTCAATGTTTTGCTGCTAGCATTCACCTCTGTATTTGACATGATCTGGCTGTGCCTCTCAGGAGACAGCTATATCAGGCTCCTGTCAATGTGCTCTTCTTAGTTTCATCATTATTTTCTAGTTTTGGTGGCTGTATGTATATGGACCACATGTAGGGCAGGCTCTGAATGGCCATTCCTTCAGTCTCTGCCCCAAACTTTGTCTCCACATACCCTCCTGTGAATATTTTTGTTCCCCTTTTTAAGGACTGAAGCATCCACACTTTGGTTGTCTTTCTTGAGCTTCATGTGGTCTGCAGATTGTATCTTGGGTAATTTGAGGTTTTGGGCTAATATCCACTTATCAGTGAGTGAATACCATGTGTGTTTTTCTGTGACTGGGTTACCTCACTCAGGATATTTTCTAGTTCCATCCATTTGCCTATGAATTTCATGAAGTCATTGTTTTTGATAGCTGAGTAGTACTCTATTGTGTAGATATACCACATTTTCTGTATCCATTCCTCTGTTGAAGGGCATCTGGGTTCTTTCCAGCTTCTGGCTATTATAAATAAGGCTGCTATGAACATAGTGGAGCATGTGTCTTGTTGTATATTGGAGCACCTTTTGGGTATATGCCCTAGAGAGGTATAGCTGGGTCCTCAGTGCAATGTCCAATTTTCTGAGGAACCTCCAGACTGATAGTATTTTTTATTTTAAGAAAATTTAAATACTACATACAACTGTTATAATAACCTCACATATCTATCCATTAATAGATTTAGGGGATTTATTAGAATTAAGTTAGATTTCTTGATGACAAGATTCCTTTTTTAGGCCTGAGGATGGCGACATACATCTTTTATCTCAGTATTAGGGAGACAGAGTCAGGTAAATCTCTGAATGTTTGAAACCAACTTGATCTGGATAGGAATCTCTGGATACCCAGTGCTACAGAATAAGAGCCTGTCTGGAAAAAACTATCCTAAATTAATGTGGTAGTGCACGCTTCTATAATATTTGATCCTCTTTCTCTGTCAGCAAAGGATGTTTGTGTTGTCTCTGTCAGGCAAGATATTACTGTCAAGGACAATTCATTAGATTTTTCAAAATAAGACCTAAAATGCAATTAGTCCTTTATTTATTAACTAAAATAATTATAAAAGACATTGTCACTTTATTTGGTTATAATAAGATGAATCAATCAATTCAAAATATTGAAGTGAACAATAGCATATTTTCTTAAACATATTTGATGTATTTCAATCTATTAGAGTTATCAGAGTATTTCACCTTTGTTCCATGATGACTATAATTCATTATAAATCTTATTTTCATTATTGAAGATTGAGCCCTAGGCCTTATATCTCTAGGTCCAAATCTGATTTTCTTTTGCCACGATTGTCACCAGTCATTGATAGTATTTTTTCCTTTATACAACAAGATACTTTTGTTGCATCTTGATTCTGACATGGTGGGTCTAAATTACATTTCCCACCCAGCACATATTCACTAATGAGCCATACCTCATTGGAAATCAGAAACCCTAATCTAGATGCTTATTGCTACTGTTCTAGTTCTTTCCAGAACCTTGCCAAGAAATTGTACATATATTCACATAAATAGGTGTGCACACACAAATGCAATGAGGTTATAAAATAAAATGCATTATAGAATTGTCCTAATATGGCTAATTCTAAATCCTGATTCTATAGTTTTTATTTAACCATCTTCAATTGAAAGTATGTATCATTTCTATCATCCCTGAAACCTGTTTCCTATCTCCAGCAGAGGATTACTTTACTTTTTCTCATCAGTGTACTCACAAGCCTTGCAAAATAATACCATCAATACTTCCAAAGTATATCCATTTAAAAGTTTACCATCTATGTACCTTTCCTTTGAATACTAGGATAGTTTATTAAGTATATGCAGAAAAACTGGTACCTTTAGACATGAAGTGTTTTTCTCCTGCAGCTGTGCCGTTAACTGCTGTTATAATGTTATACTGGCTTCTTTAAAATTCCCAGGTTTTAGGAGCCCATGACTATATTATCTTATATGGTAAAAGAAACTGAGAAGAAAAAGGAGATGGCTGAAGGGAAGACTTGCATCAGGAGGCTTTCTTGAGTTATGTGTGTGGTGGTCAATGTAATACCAAGGGTCAATAGAAATCAAGAAATGAAGGAAGAGAAACCTTTGGAGGAAGCAGTTCCATAATATGACAACTCATCCTGCCTCTGCTGGCTTTGAAGTTGAAAGTGTTGGCAATACATGGCACTATCTTTGTATGAACAAAACTTCAGGTCTGCTAGTCAAGTTAATTGTTTTTATTGGAATTACATAGTGATCAATTTGTAAAACATTACTGCATTTATCATTCTACATATTAATAAATGATTGTTAACTTTTATATTCATTCACATACACCAGCCTGAGAGGTTTAATTTATCAAAAGCAAGCAAACTGTTCTTCAGTTTTACTATGTTTAATTGATTATTATGAAAATTATTGAGTAGTAACTAATTAGTGCTTAGCTTCCCCTGCTACAGGTTACATTTTCTCATCATGCTAGCCTGAGACTTCAGCTTCTGTGCCTTTCTTAGGTGAGTTGGTACAATGAAATATAGAAGTATTTGTGAAAGTTATTCTAACAGTGAGGCAGCTAGCAAGACCTTGTGGAAATGACCACACATGTATAAAACTAAGCCTAAATTAAATGTTTTCCTGACTCAACTTTCCCCTTATACCTGTAGTCACTCCAGCCCCACCCAATGTGAGAAGAGAGGCACAGAGAAATTGTAGTGAAAAGATCCAGTGGTCCTACCTGATTGTAATTATAATATTTCTGTGAGCCTTACAAAATTATAATGCCTTGCAAATCCATTGCTAAAACAATTTCTAGGAGTTTGGCTTGTATTAGTTTTCTATTGATACATACTAAGTAACAGACATGCTTGCTTAAAACAACCAAAATCCATTACCATGAAGTCCTGGAACTCAGATGTTTGAAATAAATTTCAATACTGTAGAATTAAGGTATTGTCAGAATTATATTTCCTCTTGAGACTGTGTCTATGGGAGATTCTGTTTCTCTCTGTTCTGTCCTCTAGAATTTGTATCCTTAACTGGCAGTTTTTCCCTCTTTTTCATAGCCACTGCATAAGGTCTTCAGTTTTTTTTTTCTTTCTGATTCTGACCTTCCTGCATCATTTTTTGCAAAGATTCTTGTGGTTAGAAATAGACTACAGGATAATTATTTATCTCAAGCCTTTACTCAGATTTGCTAGACCATTTTTATCAGGTAAGGCAGTATACTCAGAAGCTCTGGGGAGTATTGGATGGACATCTGTGGGAAGCCATTAGTGCTGCTATTGGCCAAGTGCAGAGCCATGAATGAAGGAATCTGTCTAAGTCCTTCAGTAAGATTTTTATATTTTCTTTTTAAAACAGGATTTAAAATTTACTTGGCTGCATGTGTGTCTCTGTGGGGATATGTGCGTGTGTGTTAGAGTGCCAGAAGAGGTGGTTTACACACACGGGAGCTGGGGTGACGGACGGTTGTGAGTAACCTGACAAGAGTACTGGGAACACAGTCAAACGATCTCTTAAGTAGTCTATAGTTTTTCTTATTATTGTTATGAGGAACTTTTCTTATTCCTATTTCTAGATGGTCATAATGGTATAATGAAATTACTTAATTTGATGTTGTTTTCCTGTGTTAAAAAGATGCATGCAATATATTTTTACAGGAGCTATGTAACTATATCACAAGTAGCCTTGTATTTTTCTTGATGTTTCATTTTTCATCTTGCATTTGTAATATGTACCCAGTGCCCAGGCTTTTCTAACAATTTTATTACTTTAGTTCCAGATTGTTATTAGGTTTTTCATAGCAGCATGTCTCTTCTATTTCAAGGATTCTTATTTAGCACTCGAATTACATTTTTTTTGTCAATCTGTTATAGACTACACAGATAATTAGGGGCTGGTTTTGCCCTCTAGAGAAAATTTGCCCTTATTGGGAGACATATCAAATTTTTACAATTGGGGAGAAGAAATAATGCTAGATTCTAGTAGACAGAAGCCAGAGACTTTTCATACAGTGATCCATAATGCTAAGTTTGGGAAGGTTCATTGATTTCTCAGGTTCCTCTATTCTCCAAGCTTTCTTAAAAAGCTTTTAAACCATCATTCTGACAGAAAGATTATCTCATGGCTGTAGCTGGATATAGAATCCTTGTATTATTATGTATCTATATTATCTTTATTATGCCTAGAAGGTGAATGGCATAATTTTTAAATTTTAAAAACATTTTACAATGAAAATCTTGGCTTGGTATTGGATTTTTGAACTGCAATTTTTTTATTTCCCCATCTTTATTAACTTGAATATTTCTTATTTACATTTCGATTCCCTTTTCCGGTTTCTAATACCCCTAACCTCTCCCCCTCCCCTTCCATATGGGCTTCCCCTCCCCATCCTCCCCCCATTACCACCCTCCCCCCAACAATCACCTTCACTAGGTGTTCAGTCTTGGCAGGACCAAGGGCTTCCCCTTCCACTGGTGCCCTTACTGGGCTATTCATTGCTACCTATGAGGTTGGAGCCCAGGGTCAGTCCATGTATAGTCTTTGGGTAGTGGCTTAGTCCCTGGAAGCTCTGGTTGGTTGGCATTGTTGTACATATGGGGTCTCGAGCCCCTTCAAGCTCTTTCAGTCCTTTCTCTGATTCCTTCAACAGGGGTTCCGTTCTCAGTTCAGTGGTTTGCTGCTGGCATTCGCCTATGTATTTGCTGTGTTCTGGCTGTGTCTCTCAGGAGAGATCTACATCCGGTTCCTGTTGGCCTGCACTTCTTTGCTTCATCCATCTTGTCTAATTGGGTGGCTGTATATGTATGGGCCACATGTGGGGCAGGTTCTGAATGGGTGTTCCTTCTGTCTCTGTTTTAATCTTTGCCTCCCTATTCCCTGCCAAGGGTATTCTTGTTCCCCTTTTAAAGAAGGAGTGAAGCATTCGCATTTTGATCATCCGTCTTGAGTTTCATGTTGAACATTTCTTTAGGTGTTTCTCAGCCATACAACATTCCTCAGCTGTGAATTCTTTGTTTAGCTCTGAACCCCATTTTTAATAGGGTTATTTGTCTCCCTGCAGTCTACTTCATGAGTTCTTTGTATATTTTGGATATGAGCCCTCTATCAGTTGTAGGATTGGTAAAGATCTTTTCCCAATCTGTTGATGGCTGTTTTGTCCTATTGACAGTGTCCTTTGCATTACAGAAGTTTTGCAATTTTCTGAGGTCCCATTTGTCCATTCTTGATCTTAGATCAAGAAGATCAGGAAATTTTCCTCAGTGCGATGTGTTCGAGGCTCTTCCGCACTTTTTCTTCTATTAGTCTAAGTGTATCTGGTTTGATGTGGAGGTACTTGATCCACTTGGACTTAAGCTTTGTACGGGGTGATAAGCATGGATCGATCTGCATTCTTCTACATACTGACCTCCAGTTGAACCAGCACCATTTGCTGAAAATGCTAACTTTTTCCATTGGATGGTTTTGGCTCCTTTGTCAAAAATCAAGTGACCATAGGTGTGTGGGTTCATTTCTGGGTCTTCAATTCTATTCCACTGGTCTATCTGTCTGTCTCTGTACCAATACCATGCGGTTTTTATCACTATTGCTCTGTAATACTGCTTGAGTTCAGAATAGTGTTTTCCCCGGAAGTCTTTTTATTGTTGAGGATAGTTTTAGCTATCCTGGGTTTTTGTTATCCCAGATGAATTTGCAAATTGTTCTGTCTAAGTCTATGAAGAATTGGATTGGTATTTTGATGGGGATTGCATTGAATCTGTAGATCACTTCTGGTAAAATGGCCATTTTTACTATATTAATCCATGAGCCTGGGAGATCTTTCCATCTTCTGAGATCTTCTTCAATTTCTTTCTTCAGAGGCTGGAAGTTCTTATCATAGAGATATTTCACTTGCTTGGTTAAAGTCACGCCGAGGTATTTTATATTATTTGGGACTGTTATGAAGGGTGTCTTTCCCCTAATTTCTATCTCGGCTTGTTTCTCTTTTGTGTAGAGGAAGGCTACTGATTTATTTGAGTTAATTTTATACCCAGCCACTTTGTTGAAGGTGTTTATCAGGTTTAGTAGTTCTCTGGTTGAACTTTTGGGATCACTTAAATATACTATCATATCATCTGCAAATAGTGATATTTTGACTTCTTCTTTTCTAATCTGTATCCCCTTTATCTCCTTTTGTTGTCTGATTGCTCTGGCTAGAACTTCAAGAACTATATTGAATAGGAAGAGAGTGGGCAGCCTTGCCTAGTTCCTGATTTTAGTGGAATTGCTTCAAGTTTCTCTCCATTTAGTTTAACATTAGTTGGTTTGCTGTATATGGCTTTTACTATGTTTAGGTATGGGCCTTGAATTCCTATTCTTTCCAGGACTTTTATCATGAAGGGGTGTTGAATTTTGTCAAATGCTTTCTCAGCATCTAATGGAATGATCATGTGGTTTTGTTCTTTCAGTTTGTTTATATAATGGATTACCTTGATGGTTTTCTGTATATTAAACCATCCCTGCCTGCCTGGGATGAAGCCTACTTGATCATGACGGATGATTGTTTTGATGTGCTCTTGGATGCGGTTTGCCAGAATTTTATTGAGTATTTTTGCGTTGATATTTATAAGGGAAATAGGACTGAAATTCTCTTCTTTTTTTGGGTCTTTGTGTGGTTTACATATAAGAATAATTGTGGCTTCATAGAAGGAATTCGTTAGCACTCCATCTGTTTCAATTTGTGGAATAGTTTGGATAATATTGGTATGAGGTCTTCTATGAAGGTCTGATAGAATTCTGCACTGAACCCATCTGGACCAGGGCTCTTTTTGGTTGGGAGACCTTTAATGACTGCTTCTATTTCTTTAGGAGTTATGGGGTTGTTTAAATATTTTATCTGTTCCTGATTTAACTTTGGTACTGGAATCTGTCTAGAAAATTGTCCATTTCCTGCAGATTTTCAAGTTTTGTTGAATATAGACTTTTGTAGTAGGATCTGATGATTTTTTGAATTTCCTCTGATTCTGTAGTTATGTCTCCCTTTTCATTTCTGATTTTGTTAATTTGGACACACTCTCTGTGTCCTCTGGTTAGTCTGGCTAAGGGTTTATCTATCTTGCTTGTTTTCTCAAAGAACCAACTTTTGGTTCTCTTTATCCTTTGTATAGTCCTTTTTGTTTCTACTTGATCGATTTCAGCTTTGAATTTGATTATTTCCTGCCTTCTACTCCTCCTGGGTGTATTTTCTTCTGTTCATTCTAGAGCTTTTAGGTGTGCTGTCAAGCTGCTGACATATGCTCTCTCCTGTTTCTTTCTGCAGGCACTCAGAGCTGTGAGTTTTCCTCTTACCACAGCTTTCATTGTGTCCCATAAGTTTGGGTATGTTGTACCTTCATTTTCATTAAATTCTAAGAAGTCTTTAATGTCTTTTTTTATTTCTTCCTTGACCAGGTTATCATTGAGTAGAGCATTGTTCAATTTCCACGTATATGTGGGCTTTCTTCCCTTATTGTTATTGAAGACCAACTTTAGCCCATGATGGTCTGATAGGACGCAGGGGATTATTTCTATATTTCTGTATCTATTGAGGCCTGTTTTGTGACAGATTATATGGTCAATTTTGGAGAAGGTACCATAGGTGGTGGGAAGAAAGTATATCCTTTTGTTTTAGGATAGAATATTCTATAGATATCTGTTAAGTCCATTTGGTTCATGACTTCTCTTAGTCTGTCTATGTCTCTGTTTAATTTCTGTTTCCATGACCTGTCCATTGATGAGAGTGGGATGTTGAAATCTCCTACTATTATTGTGTGAGGTGCAATGTGTGCTTCGGGCTTTAGTAAGGTTTCTTTTATGTATGTAGGTGCCCATATATTTGGAGCATATATATTTAGGATTGAGAGTTCATCTTGGTGGATTTTTCCTTTGATGAATATGGAGTGTGCTTCCTTATCTTTTTTGCTGACTTTTGGTTGAAAATCAATTTTATTCCATATTAGAATGGCTATTCCAGCTTGCTTCTTCAGACTATTTGCTTGGAAAGTTTTTTTCCAGCCTTTCACTCTGAGGTAGTGTCTGTCTTTGTCTCGGAGGTGTGTTTCCTATAGGCAGTAGAATGCAGGGTCCTTATTTCGTATCCAGTTTGTTAATCTCTATCTTTTTATTGGGCAATTGAGTCCATTGATGTTGAGAGATATTAAGGAATAGTGATTGTTGCTTCCTGTTATATTCGTCTTAGTATGTGAGATTATGTTTGTGTGCTTTTCTTCTCTTTGTTTTGTTGCCAAGATGATTAGTCTTGCTTTTTCTAGGGTGTAGCTTGCCTCCTTATCTTGGGTTTTACCATTTATTATCCTTTGTATTGCTGATTTGTAGAAAGATATTGTGTAAATTTGATTTTGTCATGGAATATCTTGGTTTCTTCATCTATGATAATTGAGAATTTTGCTGGATACAGTAATCTGGGGTGGCATTTGTATTCTCTTAGGATCTGTCTGACTCTGTCCGGGATCTTCTGTCTTTCATATTCTGTGGTGAGAAGTCTGTCATAATTCTCATAGGTCTGCCTTTATATGTTACTTGACCTTTTTCCCGTACTGCTTTTAATATTATTTGTTTTGTGCATTTGGTGTTTTGACTGTGAGTTAACAGGAGGAGTTTCTTTTCTGGTCCAATCTATTTGGAGTTCTGTAGGCTTCTTATATGTTTATGGGCATCTCTTTCTTTAGGTTAGGGAAGTTTTTTTCTATGATTTTGTTGAAGATATTTACTGGTCCTTTGAGCTGTGAGTCTTCACTCTCTTATATACCTATTATCCTTAGGTATGATCTTCTCATTGAGTCCTGGATTTCCTGTATGTTTTGGACCAGTACCATTTTCTCTTTTACATTATCTTTGACAGTTGTGTCGATGATTTCTGTGGAATCTTCTGCTCCTGAGGTTCTCTCTTCTATCTCTTGTATTCTGTTGGTGATGCTTGTATCTATGGCTCCATGTTTCTTCCTTTGGTTTTGTATATCTAGGGTTGTCTCCCTTTGTGCTTTCTTTATTGCTTCTCTTTCCATTTTTAGTTTCTTCACCTGTTTGATTGTGTTTTCCTGGAATTCTTTCAGGGATTTTTGTGATTTCTCTCTATAGGCTTCTACTTGTTTATTTATGTTTTCCTGCATTTCTCTAAGGGAGTTCTTTATGTCTTTCTTGAAGTCCTCCCTCATCATGATCAAATGTGATTTAAAATCAAGATCTTGCTTTTCTTGTGTGTTTGGATATTCAGTGTTTGCTTTGGTGGGAGAATTGGGCGCTGATGATGCCATGTAGTCTTGGTTTCTGTTGCTTGGGTTCCTGAGCTTGCCTCTCGCCCTCAGGTTGTCTCTGGTGTTACCTTGTTCTGCTATTTCTGACAGTGGCTAGACTGTCCTATAGGCCTGTGTGTCAGGAGTGCTGTAGACCTGTTGTCCTGTTTTCTTTCAGCCAGTTATGGGAACAGAGTGTTCTGCTTTCAGGCATGTAGTCTTTCTTTTCTACTGGTCTTCAGCTGTTCCTGTGGGCGTGTGTCCTGAGTCCAGGAGGCAGGTCACTTGGTGCAGAAAAGTTGGTCTTACCTCTGGTTCTGGGGCTGAAGTTGCTCCTGGAGGGCTGCTTTTGAGCTCTCAGTGAGGCAGGCAACCAGAAGGGTCTGTCCCACCTTTTTCCGGGGCCAGTGCACTAGGGTCCCAGATGGTGATAGGTGTTTTCCTCTGGAGTCAGAAATGTGGGCAGAGTGTAGTCTCTTCTGGCTTCCCAGGTGTGTCTGCCCCTCTGAAGGTTTAGTTCTCCCTCCCAGGGGATTTGGGTGTAGGAGCTGTTGACTGGGTCCCTTCAGAGGGTTTAGGTGTGCTATCAAGCTGCTGACATATTCTCTCTCCTGTTTCTTTTTGCAGGCACCCAGAGCTATGCGTTTTCCTCTTGGCACTACTTTGATTGTGGCCCATAAGTTTGGATATGTTCTATCTTCATTTTCACTAAATTTTAATAAGTCTTTAAGTTTTTTCATTTCTTCCTTGACTGAGTTTTCATTGAGCATTGTTCAACTTCCATGTATATGTGGGCTTTCTCTTGTTATTGTTGTTATTGAAGACCAGTCTTTGTGGTGATCTGATAGGAAGCATGGGATTATTTCTCTCTTCCTGTATCTGTTGAGGCCTGTTTTGTGACCTATTGTACGGTCAGTTTTGGAGAAGGTACCTTGACATCTTAAGAAGAATGTATATTCTTTTATTTTAGGATGGAATGTTCTATAAATATCTGTTAAATCCATTTGGTTCATAACTTCTGTTAGTTTCTCTATGTCCCTATTTAATATCTGTTTTCATGATCTGTCCATTGATGAGAGTGGGTGTTGAAATCTCCTACTATTATTGTGTGAGGGTCAGTGTGTGCTTTGGGCTTTATTAAGGTTTCTTTTATGAATATAGGTGCCCTTGCATTTGGAGCATATATATTTAGGATTGAGAGTTCATCTTGTTGGATTTTTCCTTTGATGAATATGAAGTGCCCTTCCTTATATTTTTAATGACTTTTGGTTGAATGCCAATTTTGTTCAATAGTAGAATGGCCACTCCAGCTTCCTTGTTTAGGCCATTTGCTTGGAAAGTTGTTTACATCCATTTACTCTGAGGTATTGTCTGTCTTTGTCTCTAACGTGTGTTTCCTGAATGCAGCAAAATTCTGTGTCGTCTTAACATATCCAATCTGTTACTCTGTCTTTTTATTAGAGAATTGAGTCCGTTGATGTTGAGAGATATTAAGGAATAGTGATTGTTGCTTCCTGTTATTTTCGTTGTGAGAGGTGGAATTATGTTTGTTTCTCTTTTGGTTTCATTGCAAGGAGATCATACTCTTGCTTTCTCTATGTTGTAGTTTCTCTCCTTGTGTTGTAGTTTTCCATCCATTTTCCTTTGTCGGGATGGATTTGTAGAAAGATATTTTGTAAATTTGGTTTTGTCATGGAATATCTTGATTTCTCCATCTATGTTAAATGAGAGTTTTGCTGGATATGGTAGCTTGGGCTGGCATTTGTTTTCTCTTAGGGTCTGTATGACATCTGTCCAGGATCTTCTGGCTTTCATAGTCTCTGGTGAGAAGTCCGGTGTAATTCTGATAGGTCTGCCTTTATATGTCACTTGACCTTTTTCCCTTACTGCTTTTAATATTCTTCCTTTGTTTTGTGCATTTGGTGTTTTGACTATTATATGACAGGAGGAATTTCTCTTCTGGTCCAATCTATTTGGAGTTCTGCAGGCTTCTTGTACCTTTGTGGGCATCTCTTTCTTCAGGTTAGGGGCATTTTCTTCTATAATTTTCTTGAGTATATTTACTGGTCCTTCAAGTTAGGAGTCTTTACTTTCTTCTTTAACTATTATTGCTAGGTTTGATCTTCTCATTGTGCCCTGGATTTCCTGTATGTTTTAGGCGAGGAGCTTTTTGCCTTTTACATTATGTTTGACAGTTGATCAATGATTTCTATGGAATCTTCTGCCTCTAAGATTCTCTATTCTATGTCTTGTATTCTGTTGGTGATGCTTGTATCTACGACTCCTTGTCTCTTTCTTAGGTTTTCTATATCCAGGGTTGTCTCCCTTTGTGCTTTCTTTATTGTTTCTATTTCTATTTTTAAATCCTGAACGGTTTTGTTCAATTCTTTCATCTGTTTGGTTTTGTTTTCCTGCAGTTCTTTCAGGGATTTTTGTGTTTCATCTTTAAGGGCTTCTATTTGTTTACTTG
Source organism: Rattus rattus (assembly GCF_011064425.1). NCBI lineage: Eukaryota > Metazoa > Chordata > Mammalia > Rodentia > Muridae > Rattus > Rattus rattus. The sequence continues at coordinate 39,498,871 of NC_046158.1, forward strand.
TGTGTTCCTGCATTTATTTAAGGGCGTTCTTTATGTCCTTCTTACAGTCCTCCATCATTATCCTAAAATGTGATTTTAAATCTAAATCTTGCTTTTCCAGTGTGTTTCAGTATCCAGTATTTTCTTTGGTGGGAGAACTGGGCTCTAATGGTGCCAAGTAGTCTTGGTTTCTGTTGCTTAGGTTCCTGTGATTGCCTCTAGCCATTGGGTTTTCTCTGTTGTTTGCTTTTCTTGCTGTTTTTGAGAGTGACTTGACTCCCCTTTCGGCCTCTGTGTCAGCACTGCTGTAGAATTGTTTTCCTGTTTTCTTTCAGCCTTTTCTGAGAACAGGTGCTCTGATCTCAGGTGTGTAGGTGCACCTGGTGACTTTCTTTCAGTTCTAGGTGGGAGCGGGAATCAGAAAGTTCCTGCTCCTGATTGCTCCTATGTACTTGCACCCAGGGGGCACAGTTGGCACTAGGCAATTCCCTCTTTGGTCTGGAATGTGGGCAGAGGATAGTATCCTCTGGCTTCTCAGGAGTGTCCACAGTTCTGAGAGTCCAGCTCTCTCTCCCCACAGGATTTGGGTTCAGGGAGCTGTTTCGCTGGTTCAGTTCAGTCTTTGGCACAGACTAGAACTGCAGGTACCAGAGGCTGACTGTTCCTGTATTTCTGTGTCCAGAGAACTGTGCAGTTTCCCCTTGGACCAGGGATGTGGTCAAAGTTGTGCAGAAGTGGCAGCTTGTTCTGTGGTCTCAGGATGTCTGCACTTTCTGGGTCATATGTGCAATCTTGAAAATGAAAATATGAAATAAAGTGTTGCTCTTAGAGGAAGGGATATGTGAAGGTGGGATAAAGATGAGAGTAAGAGGGGGTTGACAGTGATCAAAGTCCAGTTTATCAGTGTATGCAAATGTCTTAAGGAAACATCTCATGTTTTACAATCAGTATACATTAAAAAAAAAAGCTGAATAAAATTCCATTTTATGTATATTCCCCCTTTTCTTTATCCATTTGCCCATTGATGGACATGTGGAATTGCTTCTTTTTCCCCCTACTCCCCTCAACCCCCAGTTCCTATTATTTTTGGTCAAAAGTTCTTTCAGACAATTCCAGATCAGGGTTACCTAATCAGAGAATTCTCAGTCTCACTTCTCTTGCATAGGTTTTACACTGGCCATCAAACTTGCCTTTGACTTTGCTAACCTCAGCCACATTCATCTGGGTAGACTGTGGTCTTGGCACCAATGATATGGTTGTTTGTAGAACATTTTGTAGAGGCCATACCTGTTCCCTCCAAGTCTAGTCCCAGCACAGAAAGACTTCCATGTCTTGATTGTTGAGAATAGTGCTACTATGAGCATAAATGCACATAAGTCTTTTTGAGATTTTGATTTCTGTTTATGTAGATGTTGTGGTGGTTTGAATATGCTGGGCCCAGGGAGTGGCACTGTTAGGAGGTATGGTCTTGTTGGAGAAGGTGTGGCCTTGTTGGAGGTAGTACATCATTGTGCGGGGTGGACTTTGAGACCCTCCTTCTAGTGGCCTGGAAACTGACTGCTCCTGGCTTCCTTTGGATGAAGATGTAGAACACTCAGGTTCTCCTGTACCATGCTTGTCTGGATGTTGCTGTGTTCCCTGCCATGATGATAATGGACTGAATCTCAGTATCTGTAAGCCAGCCCCAATTTAATGTTGTCCTTTATAAGAGATGCCTTGGTCATGGTGTCTTTTCAGAGTAATGGAAACCCTAAGACAGATGTATACTCAGAAATGAAATTGCTGAATCATATGCTTTTTAGCATTTTGACTGGCCACTAAGTTGTTTTCCATTGCAACAGAATCATTTTTCAACAGTATATTTTTGCAATAGAACATAAAGATTCACATTTTTTTTGCGATTTAGAAATGCTTTATTAGTATATATGCTTCATACAAAATGATGAAAATCATGGTATCTTTGGTCAAATATATCATGTACTTTGACTATATTCACTTCTGAAACTCTTTCTTTCCCAGCCCCCATGGTCTTGTTTCATTCACGAATTGCTCCCTTTCTGTTTTCAGTGTTGCATATGTGTGTGTGTGTGTGTGTGTGTGTGTGTCTGTGTCTGTGTGTGTGTGTTTATATATATGTGTATATGTTCTCTACATATGACAGAAAACATGATATTCATCTTTCTGCATATGGCATGTTTTGCTTAATATCATGATCTCTATGTCTACCAATTTTTCTGCAAACAACAATCTTATTCTTTATGTTTGAATAAAACTCCATTGTCTATAAATATTACATTATCTTTATTCATCACTTATTGCTAGAAATTTAATTTGGCTATTGTGACTAATATCTCAGTATACTTGGAGGAGCAGGCATGTATAGTATGCTGGCTTAGATCTCTTAGGTATATTTCTAGGAATGGTAATAGACAGATCTTATTGTAGCTCTATTTCTCTCATCCTGTATAAACATTAATTCAAAAGTGGGTCAAAAATCTTAATGTAAGCTGAAATTTAGACACTGTTAGCAGAAAACATAAGGAATACACTTTAAGTATAGGCATTGGCAGGGAATTTTTGAAAAGGACTCCAGTAGTTCAGGAAATAATTCCAAGAATTGACAAATGGGATTGCATGAAATTAAAAAGCTTTTCACAAAAAAGAAAACATTGTACTGAAGAAAAAGCCCGCAGAATGAGAGAGAAATTGTGGCCAGTTATACATTTGATGGGATTAATATCTAGAATATATAAAGAAAAAAATAACCAAGCAAGCCCCTACCCACATTATCCAATTAATGAATGGGCAAGCAAAATGAATACGTAGTTGTCAAAGGACTAACTAAGATGGCCAATAGATACATGTAAAGTGCTTAACAGCTTTAGCTATTAGGGAAGTACAAAATAAAACTCCATCTAGATTCCATTTTACCTCATCCAGAATATGTATCATTAAAAAGCTTACCACCACAGCTTCAAGGACAGTATTTCCAGAAGCAACATGGAAATTGTACATGTGAACTCAAAGATACACAAGACTTGTGCAAGTTCAAACCAGATGAAGTCCCAGCATGAAGGAGTAGAGACTGGTATGAAATCCCATCATTAGCTAAGGATTTATTAGTATTTGATAGTTGTTAGAAGAGCAAGAGTCAGTTTTCATTAATGATGTGACCTCTGATAAGCTAAACCACACTCTATGACAGGCTCCCTTTCTAAGAATAGCTGGGTAAAAAGCTGAACTTCATAGGGGTAAAAATCCCAAACCTCTAAGTTGGGTGCTAGAGAAGTGAGGGTGAAGAAGGTGGACCTGGGAGAAATAGGATGTGTGTGAATATTATCAAAATTTATTGTATGAAACTTGGGAAACATTACCACCAGCAAACATGCTAGTAAGAATGATGGGAAGGTATCGGGGGAACCTGTATGTACTGCTGGTAGCAGTGTAAATTATGGAAATCAATATGGAAGGTGTTTAGAAAGCTAAAGGTTCCAGTTCATGTTCTACTCAACACTTTTGTTTTGTTTTTTCTGTTTCCTAACAGTAGATATGCCTCTGGTTGTGGGTTAATATCTTACTGTGATTTTATTTGCTTTTTGTATTTACAACCTGCCTTCTTTTGTCCACATTTTATAGTTGACAGATTAAAAATATTTATATAAAATTATTCTGACAATTTGTATTTTATAAAATCCAGTTACACCATCCCTCCACTCTGCTTTATATATTTTTAAATTTTATTTAAAATTTCTCATAAAATATATTTTGACCATCTTGTTTTTCATCTCTTTACTTCTCCTAGAACCTCCCCACTTCCATTAACCTTGTTTTCTCTCCCTTTAAAATGCTTACACACACAATAAAACACAAATACAAAAATCAGAACAAAGGAGAAAAAGACCAATTCAAACAAAAATACCAAAACAAAGCATATCCCCTCCCAATAAAACCTCTAAACAAACTGTGGAGTTTATTTTGCCTTGGCCAAATACTTCTGGGCATGAGGACTGCCCTGAGAGTTGTTGATAACACAGTGACACTACATTGAGAATGTTTTCTTTTTCAGTGCGGATCAGTTCAAAGTAGCTTCTCGGTTAGGAGTGGGAGGCTATGTTCATTCCACCTTCTTAGTTGTGGACCCCATTTGGCTCGAAACTGCACATGTCTTGTGTATCCTCCCACAGTTTATTTGTCTGAGAGTCCTGTTGTGTCTGGAAGACACTGTTTCCTTGAAGTTATCCATCATCCCTGGCTCTCATAATCTCTCCAGATCTTCTTTTGCATAGCCCCCTGATCCTTGAGAGTTTGGATGAAGCCATCCCATTTATGACTGAGTGTTCCAAATTCTCTCACTTTCTGTATATTGTCCAATTGTGGGTCTCTGTGTTAATTCTATCTACTGCAAGAAGAAACCTTTCTGATAAAGGTTGAGTGAGGCACTGATCTATGAGTATAGCAGTGTGTCATTAAGAGTCATTTTATTGCTGTTTCTTTAGCAGAATACTACTGTAGTAGTTTGAATACTCTTGATCCATACGAAGCGGTACTATTAGGAGGTGTGGCCTCATTGGAGGAGGTGTGTCCTTGTTAGAGAAAGTGTGTCACTGAGGAGGCAGGACTTTGAGGTAGTATAGATGCTCAAGCTCTGCTCAGTGTGAGATAGACAGTATCTCCTGCAGTTGGACCAAGATGCTCAACTCTTGGTTCCTTCTCCAGCACCATGTCTGCCTGGATGCTGTCATGCTTCCTGCCATGATGATAATGAACAGAACCTCTGCAACTGTAAACCATCCACAATTAAATGTTTTCTTATATAAGTGTTGCCTTGGTCATGGTGTCTCTTCACAGCAATAAAACCCTAACTAAGAAAAATACTAATAAGGTGTTTTCCAGGGCTCCTGACCTATCTAGTTTCAGGTTCTAGGTATTTAAACAAAATCAGGTATGGATTTCATCTCATGGAGTAGGCTTTAAATTCAATCAAAAAGCCTCCACCCTCTCTTTTTTCTTCTATGTTCACTCCTTCCTTCCCCCTCCCTCCCTCCCTCCTCCCTCCTCCCTTCATTCCTTTCCCTTCCTTCCTTCCTCCTTCCCCCTTCCTTCCTTCCTTCCTTCCTTCCCTTCCTTCTTCCTTCCTTCCTTCCTTCCTTCTAAATATACATCTCAGTTTTGCTTTTGTGGACCCACTGAGTTTAACCAGGGCATGGGTATAGGTATGAAGCAATGTACTAGAGTGTGAATAACTCACTAGTGGCTAGATCAGTGAGGCAATTATTTCTCCTCCACTAGAGCTCTCAATTGCTATTAGATCTCCTTGGTGATGGTGATGGTGGTGGTGGTGGTGGTGTAGAACCCATAAACCTTTGCTCCATTTAGGACCAAATAATTGTTAGCTCAGGTTTTATGCAGGTATTTATGCAGATACTGCAGCCGTTGTGAGTTTATGAGTACCTGACCATGTCCTGCCTAAGAAAATGCTTTACTACTCTCTTGATTTGGGTTTTACAGTATTTCAGCCTCCTGAAATGTTCCTTGAGTCATGGAGTGGGTGATATGGGTGCTCTATTTAATCTGAGCACTTAGCAGTCACTTGTTCTTGTAGCACTTTGGCCAGCCATGAGCCTCTTGTTAACTGGCCTTTACTACAAAGAGAAGCTTTTTTACACTAGTCTAAGGATATAAACACAAACATTTAAATGATGGTATATCCAGTGACTATGATCCCCCAGCCATGGATGCTTGACAAGGTCCATGGTAGAAGGCATGAACTCCCTTCTATGGAGCAGGCCACAGACCCAATTAGAAATCCTATTAAGTAATGACACTACTGCTGCTATGCCAGTAAGCATTTCTTGCCTGTCAAGACAATAGGGACAGATTACTTGACCCCCACAAACTTTCAAAAATCACTGATTTTTGTTTTATGTATTTTGCCTGGGTGTGTGTCTGTGTGTATACATGCAGTGCCTCCAGATGTCAGAATCTTCTAAAACTGCAGTTACAGGTAACCACTAGCCTCCATGTGTGTCCTGTGGACTGAACCAGGGTCCTCTGTAAGAACAGGAAGTGCTTTTAACCACTGAGCCATCTTTCCAGTTCCTTGGGGACAGATTTTCTAATAATATACATCTTGAACAAAAAAGTTGTTATCAGGGACTGGAGGGATGGCTCCGTGGTTAAGAATGTATGTATGTATATATGTATGCATATATATGAATATACTAAATATATGAATATATATTAAATATATATGAATATATATTTAAAAAATCTTGAAAAAGTTGTAATCTGTTGGGAAAGATAAAAATTTGGAGGAACCTTGCTGAGGAGAAACCAGACCTATAGGAATTTTCAATTAGTTGTCAGACTTTGTGACTTTTATATCTTGAGCAATAGATTTTGTTTATGCATTTTAAATATATTGAATTTTATCACAAAAGTTGTTATTTAGGCATTAATTTAAGCTGAGAGAGCAATGATTTTATCATTTAAATATTTTTATTTAATTAAATGTAGTTTTATCATTTCTGCTCTCTTTATCTTCTCTCGAAAGCCCTCATGTCATCCTCTTTCCTTTCAAATTCATGGCCTCTAAATCTTTAATTATTATTGTCACACACACACACACATGCATACATGCAAGTAAATATAAATACAATCCACTGAATCTGTTGCTTGTATGTATGTTTTAGGAATGACCATTGGAAGTGAATAACCATTTAGGAGTCTCATCTCTGGGGAAGACTAATTCTCCTTCTCTCAACAGAGAAGCTGATGCCTGTAGGTCTTGGTTTTTTGAGTCTTTATGGGACTGGCTTTGATTAGCATTTATTCTTGGGCTAGTTTAGCTTTATTACTAATCATATCTATCCATATGTTACCTGAATGTTTTGAATAAGAAATTTCATCTTTCAACAAAATCTCTTCACTCTATTTAGTGTTAATGTGGAAAGCACTGAGCAAGCTCTTATTTTTGCCTGGCTTTGTGGAGTTTCCTTCCCTGGGCACAGGGATTAACATTTAGCTATAAGATGAGAGGACCCTATTAGAAATTTCTGAAACTCTTATATTAATTTCTATTTTTCCTGTGTAATTATATTTTAAAAATTATGTATATGCAGTCAAGCACCCTGCCAGAGATTTTCATGTTTAACTCTGTGTAAAGGTTAACAGACCTACATTACTACCTATCTCATTAATTATCGATTTTTTTAGAAAATCATAACATTATTGTTATAATGCCAAATTTTATGCATTTCTTTTATTTCCTTTTAGCATCTTATAATCAAATAACTGGACATATCTTTTTTTGGTTTCTTTGTTTCTTTCTTTTTTTTCTTTAATTGAGAATAGGTTTTTCACTTCTACAATTCATCCTGCACAGTTTCCCCTTTCTCTATTCCTTCTAGCTCCTTATCACCTCTCTTCCCCAGATCCACTCTGCCTCCATGTCCCTTCAAAGAAAAGCAGGCCCCTAAGAGACAACTACCAAACATGACAAAGCAAGACACAGTGAGACAAAGCAAAAGCTCTCATATTGAGACTGGACAAGGCAATCCAGCAGGAGAAAGAGCAAATACACAGAGATGCATCAGCTTCCACTGTTAGGAGTCCACAAAATTATCAAGCTAACAGACATAGCATATCAGCAGAGGACCTGGTGCAGAACCATGCAAGTTTTTCAGTGCTTGCCTTTTCATTCTCCCTGAGCCCATGTGAATCCTACTTAGTTGAGTCTGTGGGCCATGTTCTTCCATTCCCTCTGACTCCCATAGTCTTTCTCTCTTCCACAGGATTCCCTTAGCTCTGTGGGAAGAGACATGCTGGAGACCTCCCATCTAGACTCTGTCTGTATAAGGTCTGGCTGTGGGTCTCTGTATTCTCTGCAGTCTTTCATCAGGTGTTGAGGAAGCCTCTCTGATGACGACTGGACACGGCACCGATCTATAAATATAGCAGAATATCATTAGGATCATTTCATTGATTTCTCCTCCTCCTGCCATTCCTTCCCCCACACTTCTCTCTTTTTTTTTTTGCCAGTCCTGTTTGGCTGGCAAACAGGTCTCTGTGCTATCCAGTTTCTCATTCCTGGCTGTCCAGGCATGGGCTTCCTATTTCCCCTTCAATTTCCTTTTCCATTGGATATAATTTTATTCTATAACTTTTACTCATCTTAAAAGTTTTGAATTCTAATTTCTGTTCCTTCAACTCAGCTGCTAGGCTCTAGTTTGGTTCTCTCTCCTGGTGGTACAGACAGGCATCTAGAGATTACTCTGTTTCCTGTCTCTAAGGATCAGACTCCTACAATGTTTGTGGGCTAACATTTAAAATTAGTTTCTTTAGGTGTTTTGTTTGCCCCCTGTTCTCACTGTTTATAGTGGGAGAGCAAGTCCTAGAGTAATTTACCTTTGTGTGTAGAAGCAGAGGCACATCTCTTTCTCTGTTTTTTTTTGCGCTGTGTTTGAGCTCTTTCTTATACTTATACTTTCAATTTGGTTTTTAGAAGCGATAATCCTTTTCAGTTCAGCTACTAAATTTTGGAATCAGAAAATCATGCTGAATTAAAAAAAAGTCTTAGTGCCATAAATACATTTGATGTGTGTCTTTCATCCTTGTATTAAACTTGCTATGCATCTTTGTCACATTTCTATTTCATTAGTGACTTGTCAACCTTGCAATTTTTTAATGAAGTGTTTGAGTTTCTGTAAACCATTAATAATTTAACTCATATCCACCTTTAGAAATTACAGATTTTAGTAATAACTTCAGTAGCAGTACAAACCTGTGAGTAGAAGGGGGACCATTACTTTCCTCCTCTTGAGTTATTGTATTGGCTGAATATTGGTCAGACTTTTGTCCTGCTACAATAACACCATAAACATTTATCATATATTATGCTCTTTAGATCTCACTGACTTTCCAGCCACCTCTATAATTGCTCTTAGTGGTCATTTTGTATTTCATATGAGTCTTAGTTACTTTTTTCTGTTGCTGTGATAAAATGCCTGACAAAAGCAGCTTAAGAGAGAAGGGTTTACTTTAGCTCATAATGTCAAGTTATAGTCTATCATTTTAGGGAATCACAATAGCAGGAACTTAGGGGGCTAACCATATCCCATACAGAAACAGAGATCAACAAATGCATACATGATTAGTACTTAGCTCACTTTCTCTACTCTTATATAGTCTAGATCCCTGCTTAAGGAATTAAGGAATGGTACCACCCACCTTCCGGGTGTGCCCACTTTAATTGATGTAATCAAGGAAATTCCCCACAGATGCCCACAGACCAACCTAGTACAGACAATCCTTCATTACAATTCCCTTCTCAGATGATTCTGTTTTTGTCAAATTAACAAATACCATCACAACATGTTTCCCATTTTCATAAACTTTTTGCATTTTGTAACTGCTATTATCTTTTATGTGGTTGTATTTATGTCTTAGTATAATAAAATACATTAAATTCATAACTTTATAAGGAGAAAAGATTTGTTTGGTGAAAGTTAGGACTGAAGGTGACATTAGTTTATCTCTGGTGAAGGCTTTGTGGTGGATCACATCACAATGGCCAGAGCATATTTAGGATCAAAATGCCCTAAGGTCAGAGAGAAAGTCAGAGAGATACTGAGGTGTAAAAAACCCCTACTCAGTGGAAGACTCTAGTTAACTTAAGGATCTTTCATTAAGCCCCAGCTTTTTTTTTTTTTTTAACTTGAGTATTTCTTATTTACATTTCGAATGTTATTCCCTTTCCCGGTTTACGGGCCAACATCCCCCTAAATCCTCCCCCTCCCCTTTATGCGTGTTCCCCTCCCCATCCTCCCCCCATTGCCGCCCTCCCCCCAACAATCACATTCAGTCTTAGCAGGACCCAGGGCTTCCCCTTACACTGATGATCTTACTAGGATATTCATTACTACCTATGAGGTTGGAGCCCAGGGTCAGTCCATGTATAGTCTTTAGGTAGTGGCTTAGTCCCTGGAAGCTCTGTTGCTTGGCATTGTTGTTCATAAGGGTCTCGAGCCCTTCAAGCTCTTCCAGTTCTTTCTCTGATTCCTTCAACGGGGTCCTGTTCTCAGTTCAGTGGTTTGCTGCTTAAGCCCCAGCTTTTAACATAACCACCTTGAAAGCTTGACCAAGCTTCCCAAACACAGTGAACAATTAGAAGACAAATTTGAATCATCTAAACCATAACAGTGGTACACTTCTCTGACTCTTGTCTTCCAACTTTTATTATTTTTAATTCATACTTTGAAGCTAAGTTGAGAATGTTTTTCACTCTCAAAAGGGCATTTCTCTTACAACATGTGTGTTTGTGTGTATATGTGTATGTGTTGAGACAATTGATCACAGGATAATCTTGGAAAACCAGTGTTAATAAATGGATTTGAATCATAGGAGGAAATACTAAAAAGGATTTTTTATAAGAACAATCTGCAAAGGACACTGAGCCACTCTAGATGCATTTTACAGACTTTTCACTTCAGCTACTACTACTGTGATAAAGAATTCACAACTGTCTTTTTATCTTTTCTTAACTGTCCCATAATATAAAATCCCAGAGTAACAGCTTATCCAAATGATCAAGCCCCGATCATGGGTGTACTCCTAGTGTCTAGAGTATAGAGGAAGCATTTGTTCTTTCTCTAGTGTTTCTAGGAAATTAGGGCTATACCTCCCTTTATCTTGAAATTTCTCTAGCAGAGAATGGGCATTTGGATACTGATCTGCCAAAAATAGCAAATGTCCATTCTATCAATCAATCTTTCCTAAACATTATTTATCTTGGCCAAGATTTTGATTGGTATTGGACAGCATGAGTTCAAGATTGTATTTGCTGACAACTACCTGGAGTGCTGTTAGTCTATGTTGCCAATTAAATAAGTACCCATATGCTTTCACAGACAGTTGAATTTGGAGTAGGACTGATATCCTTGTGTGAAAGTTAAGTAGCCTAATATAGAAACAGGGCTGACTACAAGGCCACCCTTGGTGCAAAGCAAGCTGTGGGGGTGCCCATAAGCATGGCCAAGCATCACTTTTAAAAATGATTATGAATTTATCTAATGAACAAGTAAAGGAAACGTTTTTATTTTATCTCCTGTCTTAGGGTTTTATTGCTATGAAGAGACACCATGATCAAGGCAACTCTTATAAAAGAAAATATTTAATTGGGTCTGGCTTACACTGTCAGAGGTTCTGTTCATTATCATCATGATAGGAAGTATGAGAGCAGTGCAGGTAGACATGCTTCAAAATAACTGAAAGAGTAAACTTTCATACAATTTCTTCTTTTGAAAGATGAGTATAAAAAGAACTTATGTTAAAATTTTATTCTGATGTAAGGTATGGTGGCACTAACCAGCACTTGGAGATAGAGGCAGGCAGATCACTGTGAGTTTCTGAGCCAGTTTAGTCTAAATAGCAAGTTTTAGGCCAGTCAAGGGCTACATAATAAGACTTGCCTCAAAAAATTAGTTTGAATAGAAAATATGGTCACATGACTAAAAATGGTACTCAGTACAAAAATCTACATTATTTATTCAATGTTCTCTCCAGCATGCTTAACCATTTAGATGGATTTTTTTTTGTATTTTATTCAAACATTATTTTAAGTGATGTTAATTACAGCATCTGAAGGAGAGGAGCTAATTCCAACCAAAATGGAAGACTCTATAATGAACCCATTAAACTGCTAAAATAGTGGTGAGGCCACAAGAGGAGTCAGTTGAGATCCCTAGTGTTGTCAGGGTGTGACCACAATCATCTGCCCAGGAGAACCCAGAAGCTATTTCATACTCTGGTGCAATAGTAAAAAAAAAGGAGTTAAAAAAATATAGAAGAAAGAAAGAAAACCACACCACAACACAAGGAAGAATTAAGTCCTGAATGACTGGCTCCATCATGCTCCTCTCCACCCTAAAATGGCACAAAAGAAATAGTTAATCACACCCTAAAGACTACTTTTTGTGTAAAACAGGTAAGTGATGGGCTAGGATGGGAACAGGGCATGATGGGAACAGGGCATGACGATATGTCTTTAAAAAAAAGTCTCTTTCATGTAGGTGTGTACATGCTTCAGAGCAGATAGGATCGGGACACCAGGGCTCAATGATTGGGAGGTCACAATTTTATCTGGGGCCTGGATACAGATTTATAAAGGGCCCACAGGTTCCCAGCAGCCTGGCATCTCTAAAGAGGCTCCTCCCCAAACCCCGCCTACAGCTAAAATGGCCCTTTCTGGAATGGGGTTTCCACTGTACCTGAGTCATCCTTAGCCTGGAGGTCTAACGTGTTAACTCTTGCATCCCCAAAATACAAAATTAAAAGCTACACTAAATTCTGAAAGTAGCTATACTGCAAATATAGTTTAAAATTAACGATTGTACAATATTCATTTATGCTCTAAATTCCAGTCCTAAACCAAGCTTGTGGCCGCCCACATTGACTTTCTTGCCATCCAGCAGAGCTGATACCTGGCTTTAGGGTGTCAGTGTACCCTAAGCCAATCAGGCTGGAGTTGTTCACTTTGGCCGAAAAGCAGGCATTAGGGTCAACCTAATACTTGCCTGCTATTCCAAAGCAAGTGTTACTATTTCCTGCAGTCCAGGCGAGATTAACAGCACTATCCAACTTCTTGTTTTCAGGTTCTGGTAAATGGAGCCACCAAACTCTGTCCGGTCATTCATATTAGTATGAAGCTGGAATTTATCAGTCTTGTAGCCAACTGTAAATTTGCTGTGGGTCACTCGGGACTTCAAGGTCTCAAAATTCATCTGGTAGCCAGCTAGCCAACCCTCACAGCCAAGCACCAGAGCACCCCGGATTGAGGGCCAGGTGATGTCAAAGTCCACATCACAGCCCAGGTTGAGATGCTCTTTCTATACTCTTGATTTTAGCAGCCCCCCCCACCTCTACCCCCCAGTATTAGGCGAGAAAGATGATAAAATCATCTTTCAGCTTTAGACCACAAGCAAACTGGACTTCCATGGTGATTTCAGTGCCCAGGGTGCGGTCTGTTTTCCACTTCTCAGTAAGCGTCAGCCCATACACAGTCCCAACTGTAATTGGTTTCCAGACTGCCGTTCACTTTGGTGGTCTCCGTGTTGGCAGAGCCTGAGCTGGTATTTTCCAATCCATTCTCGGACTTGGTTTTCAAATCAAGTTTTATTAAGTCAACGCCATAGCCCTTGGTGAAGACTCGCAAAGATCAGCATATGTGGGAGGCATAGCCAGGTTCTGAGAGGCGGTGATGGTGGGAGCGCTGCAGCTATGGTGGGCTAGATGGCTTCTTATTCCCTCTAAAGTCATTGGCATGTAAAAATGCACATGTGGCCCCTTGTATACTTTTTAAAAGCATGAAAGTATTATACTATATGCACTTTTCTTTTTTAAATTTTGATTTATACTTTTATTTTATGCAGTGCTTGAGTCCAAGCCCAGGGCTTTGCAAATGCTACATAAAGTGCTCTGTCCTTCAGCTGCACTCCCGCTCATTTAGTCTTTTTAAAAACAACCTAATTTGCATTAGAGGTCTTTTCAAGAGTGGTACACAGAAATTTCCTGTGTTAAGAGGAATGGATACAGAAAATGTGTTACATCTACACAATGGAATATTACTCAGCTATCAAAAACAATGACTTTATGAAATTCATAGGCAAATGGATGGAACTGTAAAATATCATCCTGAGTGAGGTAACCCAATCACAGAAAAACACACATGGTATGCACTCATTGATAAGTGGCTATTAGCCCAAATGCTTGAATTACCCTAGATGCACAGAACACATGAAACTCAAGAAGGATGACCAAAATGTGAATGCTTCATTCCTTTTTTAAAAGGGGAACAAGAATAACCTGTATCCATTTCTCTGTTGAAGGGCATCTGGGTTCTTTCCAGCTTTTGGCTATTATAAATAAGGCTTCTATGAATATAGTGGAGCATGTGTCTTTGTTATATGTTGGAGCATCTTTTGGGTATATGCCCAAGAGAGGTATAGCTGGGTCCTTAGGTATTGCAATGTCCAATTTTCTGAGGAACCTCCAGACTGATTTCCAGAATGGTTGTACCAGTCTGCAATCCCACCAACAATGGAGGAGTGTTCCTCTTTCTCCACATCCTCGCCAACATCTGCTTTCACCAGAGTTTTTGATCTTAGCTATTCTGACTGGTGTGAGGTGGAATCTCAGGGTTGTTTTGATTTGCATTTCCCTTATGACTAAAGATGTTGAACATTTCTTTAGGTGCTTCTCAGCCATTCGGCATTCTTCAGCTGTGAATTCTTTATTTAGCTCTGAACCCCATTTATTAATAGGGTTACTTGTCTCTCTGCAGTCTAATTTCGTGAGGTCTTTGTATATTTTAGATATGAGACCTCTATCTATTGTAGGATTAGAAAAGATCTTTTCCCAATCCGTTAGTTGCCGTTTTGTCCTAACAACAGTGTCCTTTGCCTTACAGAAGTTTTGTAGTTTTATGAGATCCCATTTGTCGATTCTTGATCTTAGAGCATAAGCCATTGCTGTTTTGTTCAGGAAATATTCTCCGGTGCCCATGTGTTCGAGAGTCTTCCCACTTTTTCTTCTATTAGTTTGAGTGTATCTGTTTTATGTGGAGGTCCTTGATCCACTTGGGCTTAAGCTTTGAACAGGGTGATAAGAATGGATCAATCTGCATTCTTCAACATGCTGACCTCCACTTGAACCAGCACCATTTGCTGAAAATGCTATCTTTTTTCCATTGGATGGTTTTGGCTCCTTTGTCAAAAATCAAGTGACCATAGGTGTGTGTGTGTGTGTGTGTGTGTGTGTGTGTGTGTGTGTGTGTTCATTTCTGGGTCTTCAATTCTATTCCATTGGTCTATCTGCCTGTCTCTGTACCAATACCATACAGTTTTTATCATTATTGCTCTGTAATACTGCTTGAGTTCAGGGATAGTGATTCCCCTGGAAGTCCATTTATTGTTGAGGATAGTTTTAACTATCCTGGGTTTTTTGTTATTCCTGATGAATTTGCAAATTGTTCTGTCTAATTCTTTGAAGAATTGGATTGGTAATTTGATGGGGATTGCATTGAATCTGTAGATCGCTTTTGGTAAAATGGCCATTTTTACTATATTAATCCTGCCAATCCATGAGCATGGGAGATCTTTCCAACTTCTGAGGTCTTCTTCAATTTCTTTCTTCAGAGGCTTAAAGTTCTTATCATACAGATCTTTTACTTGCTTGGTTAAAGTCACACCGAGGTATTTTATATTATTTGGGACTATTATGAAGGGTGTCATTTCCCTAATTTCTTTCTCGGCTTGTTTCTCTTTTGTGTAGAGGAAGGCTACTGATTTATTTGAGTTAATTTTATACCCAGCTACTTTGCTGAAGGTGTTTATCAGGTTTAATAGTTCTCTGGTGGAACTTTTGGGATCACTTAAATATACTATCATGTCATCTGCAAATAGTGATATTTTGACTTCTTCCTTTCCACTCTGTAACCCTTTGATCTCTTTTTGTTGTCTGATTGCTCTGGCTAGGACTTCGAGAACTATATTGAATAAGTCGGGAGAGAGTAGGCAGCCTTGTCTAGTCTCTGATTTTAGTGGGAATGCTTCAAGTTTCTCTCCATTTAGTTTAATGTTAGCTACTGGTTTGCTGTATAATGCTTTTTACTGTGTTTAGATATGGGCCT
This sequence comes from Rattus rattus, assembly GCF_011064425.1. Taxonomy (NCBI): domain Eukaryota; kingdom Metazoa; phylum Chordata; class Mammalia; order Rodentia; family Muridae; genus Rattus; species Rattus rattus. The sequence goes on from NC_046158.1 coordinate 39,514,535, forward strand.
TGAATTCCTGTTCTTTCAAGGACTTTTATCATGAAAGGGTGTTGAGTTTTGTCAAATGCTTTCTCAGCATCTAATGAAAGGATCATGTGGTTTTTATCCTTCAGTTTGTTTATAAAATGGATCATGTTGATGGTTTTCCATATATTAAACCATACCTGCATGTCTGGAATGAAGGCTACTTGATCATGGTGGATGATTGTTTTGATGTGCTCTTGGATTTGGTTTACAAGAATTTTATTGAGTATTTTTGTGTCGATATTCATAAGGGAAATTGGTCTGAAGTTCTCTTTCTTTGTTGGGTCTTTGTGTGGTTTAGGTATAAGAATAATTGTGGCTTCATAGTACGAATTTGCTAGGGCTCCATCTATTTCAATTTTGTGGAACAGTTTGGATAGTATTGGTATGAGGTCTTCTATGAAGGTCTGCTAGAATTCTGCACTGAACCCATCTGGACCTGGGCTCTTTTTGGTTGGGAGACCTTGTGTTGATGATTTCTATGGAATCTTCTGCTCCTGAGATTCTCTCTTCTCTCTCTTGTATTCTGTTGGTTATGCTTGTATCTAAGGCTCCTTGTCTCTTCCTTTCCTTTTCTATATCCAGGGTTGTTTCCCTGTGTTCTTTCTTTATTGCTTCTATTTCCATTTTTAATTCCTTCAACTGTTTGATTGTGTTTTCCTGGAATTCTTTCAGGGATTTTTGTGATTCCTCTCTATAGGCTTCTAATTTTTTACTTATGTTTTCCTGCATTTCTCTAAAGGAGTTCTTTATGTCTTTCTTGAAGTCCTCCCTCATCATAATCAAATGTGATTTAAAATCAAGATCTTGCTTTTCTTGTGTGTTTGGATATTCAGTGTTTGCTTTGGTGGGAGAATTGGGCTCTGATGATGCCATGTACTCTTGGCTTCTGTTGCTTGGGTTCCTGAGCTTGCCTCTTTCCATCAGATTGTCTCAGGTGTTACTTTGTTCTGCTATTTCTGACAGTGTCTAGACTGTCCTACAGGCCCGTGTGTCAGGAATTCTGTAGACCTGTTTTCGTGATTTCTTTCAGTCAGTTATGGGAACAGAGTGTTCTGCTTTCAGGCGAGTAGTCTTTCCTGTCTACTGGTCTTCAGCTGTTCCTGTGGGCCTGTGTCCTGTGCTTGGAGCAGAAAAGTTGGTCTTACCTGTGGTCCTGCAGCTCAATTTGCTCGTGGGGGGCTGCTTTTGAGCTCTGCGTGAGGGTGGCAACCAGGAGGGCCAGTGCTGCTTTTCTGGAAGCCCCCGTGCACCAGGGTCCTAGATGGCATTAGGTGTTTTCCTCTGGAGTCAGAAATGTGGGCAGAGTATAGTCTCTTCTGGCTCCCCAGGCATGGCTGCCTCTCTGAAGGTTTAGCTCTCCCTCCCACCTCCTAAAAATCTTTGAACCAAAAAGAGCCCAGGTCCAAATGGGTTCAGTGCAGAATTCTATTAGACCTTCATAGAAGACTTCATATCAATACTGTCCAAACTATTCCACAAAATTGAAACAGACAAAGCACTACCAGATTCCTTCTATGAAGTTGCAATTACTCTTATACTGAAACCACACAAAGACCCAACAAAAAAAGAGAACTTCAGACCAATTTCCCTTATGAATATTAATGGAAAAATGCTCAATAAAATTCTTGCAAACCAAATCCAAGAACACATCAAAACAATCATCCATCAGGACCAAGTAGGCTTCATCCCAGGGATGTAGGGATGGTTTAATATATGAAAATCCATCAAGGTAATCCACTACATAAACAAACTCAAAGAAAAACACCACATGATCATCTCATTAGATGCTGAGAAAGCATTTGACAAAATTGAACTCCCCTTCATGATAAAAGTCCTGGAAAGATCAGGAATTCAAGTCCCTTATCTAAACCTAGTAAAAGCAATATACAGCAAACCAGTAGCGAACATCAAACTAAATGGAGAGAAACTTGAAGCAACCCCACTAAAATCAGGGACTAAACAAGACTGCCCATTCTTTCCCTACTTATTCAATATAGTACTCGAAGTCCTAGCCAGAGCAATCAGACAGCAAAAGGAAGTCAAAGGGATACAAATTGGAAGGGAAGAAATCAAAATATCACTATTTGTAGATGATATGATAGTGTACTTAAGTGACACCAAAAGTTCCACCAGAGAACTACTTAACCTGATAAACATCTTCAGCAAAGTGGCTGGGTACAAAATTGACTCAAGCAAATCAGTAGCCTTCCTCTACTCAAAGGATAAATAGGCTAAGAAAGGAATTATGGAAATAATACCCTTCCCAATAGTCCCAAATAATATAAAATGTCTTGGTGTGACTTTAACCAAGCAAGTGTAAGATCTATATGACAAGAACTTCAAGACTCGGAAGAAAGAAATTGAGGAAGATCTCAGAAGACGGAAAGATCCTCCATGTTCATGGATTGACAGGATTAATATAGTAAAGATGGCCATTTTGCCAAAAGCATTCTATAGATTCAATGCAATCGCCATCAAAATCCCTACTCAATTCTTTATAGAGATAGAAAGAGCAATTGGCAAATTCATTTGGAACAACAAAAAAACCAGGATAGCGAAAACTATACTCAACAATAAAAGAACTTCTGGGGGAATCACCATCCCTGACATCAAGCAGTATTACAGAGCCATAGTCATAAAAACTGAATGGTATTGGTACAGAGACAGACAGATAGATCGGTGGAACATAATGGAAGACCCAGAAATGACCCCACACACCTATGGTCACTTGATATTTGACAAAGGAGCTAAAACCATCCAATGGAAGAAAGATAACATTTTTCAACAAATGGTGCTGGTTCAACTGGTGGTCAGGATGTAGAAGAATGCAGATCGATCCATTCTTGTCACCATATACAAAACTTAAGTCCAAGTGGATCAAGCACCTCCACATCAAACCAGATACACTCAAACTAATAGAAGAAAAAGTGGGAAAGAGTCTTGAACACATGTACACTGGGGAAAATTTCCTGAACAAAACACCAATGGCTTATGCTCTAAGATAAAGAATCGACAAATGGGACCTCATAAAACTGCAAAGCTTTTGTAAGGCAAAAGACACTGTCATTAGGACAAAAGAGCAACCGACAGATTGGGAAAAGATCTTTACCGATTCTACATCTGATAGAGGGCTAATATACAAAATATACAAAGAACTCAAGAATTTAGACTCCACAGAGCCAAATAACCCTATTGAAAAATGGGTTACAGAGCTAAACAAAACATTCTTAGCTGAGGATTATTGAATGGCCAAAAAAGCAGCTAAAGAAATGTTCAACATCTTTAGTCATCAGGGAAATGCAAATCAAAACAACCCTGAGATTCCACCTCAGACCAGTCAGAATGGCTAAGATCAATAACTCGGGTGACAGCAGATGCTGGTGAGGATATGGAGAAAGAGGAACACTCCTCCATTATCGGTGGGATTGCAAACTGGAATCACTCTGGAGATTCCACAGAAAACTGGACATTTCACTACCTGAGGAACCAGCTATACCTCTCCTGGGTATATACCCAAAAGATGCTCCAACATACAACAAAGACACATGCTCCACTATGTTCATAGCTGCCTTATTTCTAATAGCCAGAAGCTGGAAAGAACCCAGATGCCCTTCAACAGAGGAATGGATTCAAAAATATGGTACATCTACACAATAGAGTACTACTCAGCTATCAAAAACAATGACTTCATGAAATTCATAGGCAAGTTCAATGAACTAGAAACTATCATCCTGAGTGAGATAACCCAATCACAGAAAAACACACTTGGTATGCACTCATTGATAAGTGGATATTAGCCCAAAAGCTCAAATTACCCAAGATACAATCTACAGGCCACATGACGCTCAAGAAGAAGAATGACCAAAGTGTGGATGCTTCACTCATCTTAAATGGGGAAAGAAAAATATTCAGATATGGATATGGAGACAAAATTTAGAGGAGAGACTGAAGGAACTGCCATTCAGAGCCTGTTGCACATGTGATATATATATATATATATATATATATATATAGAGAGAGAGAGAGAGAGAGAGAGAGAGAGAGAGAGAGACACAGAGAAAGAGAGAGAGAGAGAGAGAGAGACAGAGAGAGAGAGAGAGACAGAGAGAGAGAGAGACAGAAAGAGAGCGCTAGCCACCAAAACTAAATAAGATTGTTGAAGGTAAGAAGTGCATGCTGACAGGAACTGGATATAGATGTCTGCTAAGAGACACAGCCAGAGCATGTCAAATACAAAGGTGAATGCTAGCAGCAAGCCATTGGACTAAGAACGAGATCCCTGTTGGAGGAATTAGAGAAAGGATTGAAAGAGCTAAAGGGGTTTGCAACCCCATAAGAATAAGAATGCCAACCAACTAGAGCTCCCAGGGACTATTCCACTACCGTAAGACTATACATGGACTGACCCATGGCCCCAGCTGCATATGTAGCAGAGGATGTCCTTGTTGGGCACCAATGGAAGGAGAAGCCCTTGGTCCTGCCAAGGTTGGACCCCCAATGTAGCAGAATGTACGGGGGTGGGAAGAGGGGGTGGTTGGGGAGGGGAACAACCTTATAGAAGGGGAGGGGAATGGGATGGGGGCTTATGTCCGGGAAAGAGAATAACATTTGAAATGTAAATTTAAAAAATCCAATAAAAGAAAAAAAAAGAAAATAACCAATAAAACTATTAAAAATTCTAAATAAGATTCAATTTATTTAAAAAAATGGAATATATGCAACAATATTTTTTTTAAAAGAAGCAATGAATTTGAAGGAAAGCAACAGGGAGATGCACATGAAGATTGAAGAGAGGAAAGGAAAGGGGATGTCAAAAACTATAATATATATTAACTCATATACATGGAAGATATTTATACTGGAAGAACTAGTATCTGTCTATCTTAAATTAACTGGGCATCCTAATTCGTTATTTACTACCCTTAAAATTTTTATCCTCAGAAATGTACCATCAAGATTCTACAAAAATCCATCAATACTTGCCTCTCCCACAGAGAACTAAGTTTCAAGAAATCAGTTTTGGTGTTGGATTGTAGTTCAGTGGGAGAACATATAAATAAAATGCAGAAGATCTTACATTCAATGTCCAATATCATTAAAAATCAAAAAATGAAAGATTGAAAAAAGAAGAGAAGGGAGGAAGAGAGGAATGGAGGGAAGGAAGGAAGGGAGTCAGGAAGAGAGGGGGGGAGGGAATTGTGGGAAGGTAGAAAGAGCAAGTTTGGATAAACTGTATGATTAGTATGACTGAGACCCTGGGTTACATCCATAAATTCACAACACCAAAAATAAATTAAAAGTAAGGGTGAAAGTCATATTTAACAGTTTCTCACATATGAGGAGTGTGGGAGACAGAGATTTAGAAGCTCAAAATTTTAGCCTTAGGGCTGGAGAGATGGCTCAGTGGTTAAGTGAACTGCTTGCTCTTCCAACTTACCTGGGTTCAATTCCCAGCACCCTCCTAGCAGTTCAGAACTGTCTGTAAGCCCAGTTTCAGGAAATCGACATCCTCACACAGGCATGCAGGCAAGCAAAACACCAATGTACATAAAATATTTTAATGTATTTTTTAAAATTGGCTTGTGTGATGTTTAATCTTGATTGCCAATTTGATTGGATTAAAAGGTACTTCTTGTTTAATTAATACAGTGCATCTCTGTTTCTAAAAGATTAACTACTAGAGTAGTGAATATCCACTTTCAGTGTAAGCAGTATGGCCCGATATGTTGGAAGACCAGTCACAATACAAAGGAAAAAAAGAGAATTTTAGATAGTCTAGGAATAACCTCTTACTGCTTTCTGGCTGCTGTGATGTGAGCTGTTCTACTCCACCTCAATCTCCTTGAACTAATGGACTGAAACTATGAATATTTGTTCTGTATGTTGTTTCTTTGATACATTTTGTTATGACAAAAAAACAAAAAACCAAAAAACAAAAACCAGTCTAACACAACCTGACATGGCTGGAACTTCATGGAACTGTAAGCCTACCTCACAGTTTAGTTTCTTCCTCGTCTCAATATAGTTCCCTCTTTTTGCCTTTAAAGGGAATTGATCTTTATTGAACATCTTGCACCTCGAATTATATTTCAGTGCCAATTTTTCAGAGAACACAACCTAATAAAGTTGGTACTGGGAATGTTCTCAAAAAATGAACAACAAGATGAGGCTTTGGAGCATTGCCTGATCATGAAAATCCTGTGGCACATAAGTAGATGAAGCAACAAACAGAATTTACCCAACTGGAGACACTTGTTAAAATTAAAATGCTCCTTGGTAGTAAACTGGGGGGATACACTGATAGAAGAAAATGTACTATCATAGAAGAAATAGTGACTATATGATGATGGAATTGTTTCTAAACCCCAGTGATCCTCTGAAGAAGATAATGAGAACATAAATATAATTGGAAACTGAAGGTCAGGTGTGAGAAATGGCTAGCCACTTTGGATGAATACAAAAAATTATTTTAAAAATAATTTTTAAAAAAGCCAAGGAGTTGGCTCTGCAAGTAGCCAGGGTATATACCTTGATGAAGCACACTATAGACAGTGTGAGATAAAATCTGAAAAAATTTACAAGTCTGAAAAACCAAGATTCATGCACTCAGGATGACATTTTCTAGTTCCACCATTTACATATGAATTTCATGAAATCATTGTTTTTTATAGCTGAGTAGTACTCCATTTTCTATATCCATTCCTCTGTTGAAGGACATTTGAATTCTTTCCCGCTTCAGGCTATTATGAATAAGGCTGCTGCAAACGTAGTGGAGCATGTGTCCTTGTTATATGTTGGAGCATCTTTTGGGTATATGCCCAGGAGAGGTATAGCTGGGTCCTCAGGTAGTGGAATGTCTAATTTTGTTTGACACCACCAGACTGATTTTCAGAGTGGTTGTACCAGCTTGAAATCCCACCAACAATGGAGGAGTGTTCTTCTTTCTCTACATCCTTGTCAGTGTCTGTTGTCACCTGAATTTTTGATCTTTGCCATTCTGACTGGTGTGACGTGGAATCTCAGGGTTGTTCTGATTTGAATTTCCCTGATGGCTAAAAATGTTGAACATTTCTTTAGGTGCTTCTCAGCCATTCCATATTCCTCAGCTGAGAATTCTTTGTTTAGCTCTGTACCTCATTTTTTAATATGGTTATTTGGCTCTCTAACTTCTTAAGTTCCTTTTATATTTTGTACATTAGCCCACTATCAGATGTAGGATTGGTAAAGATCTTTTCCTGATCTCTTAGTTGCTGTCTTGTCCTAATGACAGTGTCTTTTGCCTTACAGAAGCTTTGCAGTTTTATGAGGTCCCATTAGTCGATTCTTGATCTTAGAGCATAAGCCACTGATGTTTTGTTCGAGAAATGTTCCCAAGTGCCCATGTGTTTGAGGCTCTTCCCCATTTTCTCTTCTATTAGTTTGAGTGTATCTGGTTTGATGAGGAGGTCCTTGATCCACTTGGATATAAGCTTTGTACAGGGAAATAAGAATGGGTCAATTTGCATTCAGACCTCCATTTGTTGAAAATGCTATCTTTTTACCACTGGATGGTTTTAGCTCCTTTGTCAAAGATCAAGTGGCCACAGGTGTGTGGGCTTATTTCTGGGTCTTCAATTATATTCCATCAATCTACTGCCTATCTCTGTAAAAATATCATACAGTTTTTATCACCATTGCTCTGAAATACAGCTTGAGGTAAGAGAATGATTCCTGAAGAAGTTCTTTTATTGCTGAGGATAGTTTTCCCTATCCTGGGTTTTTTGTTATTCCAAATAAATTTATGAATTGCTCTTTCTAACAGTATGAAGAATTGAGTTGGAATTTTGATGGGGATTGCATTGAATCTGTAGATTGTTTTGGCAAGATGGCCATTTTTACAATATCAATCCTGCCAATCCATGAGCATGAGAGATCTTTCCATCTTCTGAGATGTTCTTCAATTTCTTTCTTCAGAGACTTGAAGTTCTTGTCATTCAGATCTTTCACTTGCTTGGTTAAAGTCACACTGAGGGATTTTATATTATTTGTGACTATTGTGAATGGTGTCATTTCCCTAATTTGTTTCTCAGCCTGTTTATCCTTTGAGTAGAGGAAGGCTACTGATTTGTTTGAGTTAATTTTATAACCAGCCAATTTGCTGAAGTTGTTTATCAGGTTTAGTAGTTCTCTGGTGGAACTTTTGGGGCCACTTAAGTATACCATCACATCATCTGCAAATAGTGATATTTTGACTTCTTCCTTTCCAATCTGTATCCCTTTGATCTCCTCTTGTTGTCCGATTGCTCTGGCTAGGACATCAAGTACTATATTCAATAAGTAGGAAGAGAGTGGGCAGCCTTGTCTAGTCCCTGATTTTCGTGGGATTACTTCAAGTTTCTCTCCATTTAGTTTGATGTTGGCTACTGGTTTGTTGTATATTGCTTTTACTATGTTTAGGTATGGGCCTTGAATTCCTGATCTTTCCAAGACTTTTAGCATGAAAGGGTATTGAATTTTGTGAAATGCTTTCTCATCATCTAATGAGATGATCATGTGGTGTTTTTCTTTGAGTTTGTTTACACAGTGGATTACATTGATGGATTTCTCTATACTAAACCATCCTTGCATCCCTAGGTTGAAGCCTACTTGATTAGATGGATGATTGCGTTGATGTGTTCTCAGATTCTGTTTGCAAGAATTTTATTGAGTGTTTTTGTGTTGATATTCATAAGGGAAATTGGTCTGAAGTTCTCTTTTTTGTGGGGTCTATGTGTGGTTTATAAGCTTAACTGTGGTTTCATAGAAGGAATTGGGTAGTGTTCTTTCTCTATTTTGTGGAATAGTTTCTACAGTATTGGTATGAAGTCTTCTATGAAGGCCTGATAGAATTCTGCACTAAACCCATCTGGTCCTGGGCTTTTTTTTTTAAGTTGGGAGACTTTTAATAACTGCTTCTATTTCTTTAGAAGTTATGGGACTGCTTACATGGTTTATTTCATTCTGATTTAACTTTGGTACCTGGTATCACTCTAGAAAATTGTCCATTTCATCCAGACTTTCCAGTTTTGTTGAATATAAGCTTTTTTAGTAGGATCTGATGATTTTTTGAATTTCCTCAGGTTCTGTTATTTTGTCTCCCTTTTCATTTCTGATTTTGTTAATTTGGATATACTCTGTGCTCTCTGGTTGGTCTGGCTATGGGTTTATCTATCTTGTTGATTTTCTCAAAGAATGAGCTCCTGATTTTGTTGATTCTTTGTATAATCCTTTTTGTTTCTACTTGGTTGATTTCAGCCCTGAATTAGATTATTTCCTGTCCTCTACTCTTCTTGAGTCTGTATGCTTCCTTTTGTTCTAGATCTTTTAGGTGTGCTGTCAAGCTGCTAGTATATTCTGTCTCCGGTTTCATTTTGGAGGCACTCAGAGCTATGAGTTTTCCTTTTAGCACTGCTTTCATTGTATCCGTAAGTTTAGGTATGTTGTGCCTTCATTTTCATTAAATTCTAAAAATTATTTAATTTCTTTATTTCTTCTTTGACCAACTTATCATTGAATAGAGCGTTGTTCAGCTTTCATGTGGGCTGTCTTTTTTGTTGTTATTAAAGGCCAGCATTAGTTTGTGGTGATCTGATAGGATTCTTTTGTTTTAGAATGAAATGTTCTACAGATATCTGTTAAATCCATTTGGTTCATAACCTCTGTTAGTGCCTCTGTGTCTCTTTTCAGTTTCTGTTTCCATGATATGTCCATTGATGAGAATGAAGTGTTGAAATCTCTAGCTATTATTGTGTGAAGTGCAATGTGTGCTTTGAGCTTTAGTAAGATTTCTTTTATGAATGTAGCTGCCCCTGCATTTGGAGCATAGATATTCAAGATTAAGATTTCATCTTGTTGGATTTTTTCCTTTCATGAGTATGAATTATCCCTTCTTTATCTTTTTTGAGGACTTTTGGTTGAAAGTCGATTTTATTTGATATTAGAATGGCCATTCCAGCTTGTTTCTTGGGACCATTTGCTTTGAAAATTGTTTTCCAGTCTTTTATTCTGAGGTAGCGTGTGTCTTTCTCACTGAGGTGTGTTTCCTGTATGCAGCAAAATTCTGGATATTCTTTACATATCAAATCTCTTAGTCAATGCCTTCTTATTGGGGGAATTGAGTCCATTGATCTTAAGAGATATTAAGGAATAGTGCTTGCTCTTTCCTGTTATTTTTGTTGTTAGAAGTGGAGTTGTGTTTGTGTGGCTCTCTTCTTTTGAATTTCTGCAAGAAGATTACTTTCTTCCTTTTCTAGGTTGTAGTTTCTCTCCTTGTGTTAGAGTTTTTAAAACATGGAACTCTTCATGAACTTGTTTGTCATACTTGCTCAGGGCCATGCTAATCTTCTCTGTATCCTTCCAATTTTACTATATGTGCTGTTGAAGTGAGCACATAGCCACAGTTTTTAAATACTTCATGAGTCAATATATGACATAACAACTTTGAGAAAAGACCACTATAATAAATACAAGCCAAACAATCCATTGCTTTGTTCATGCTATTCAATATATCCCATAGTTTTGTAGATGTCAGCAATGGAAAAGATGTCATAAGTGCTTCTGACAGATTCAAGTAGAAACAGGTAAAACCATTACAAATGTTGAAGGAAGCCTTTTCCAAATGCAGCAAATATATATATGTATACACACACACACACACACACACACACACACTAAAAGAAAGCATCGTTGTCATTGGATCCTTATAAACAAAAATGTCTTATTTTGGAATAACAAGTATTCATGTGATTAAATACCTTCATTCATTAACTGAGTCCTTTCAGAAGCACAAAAATCTTAAAGTCATATTATCACAATAGTAAGTCACCATAAACAGAAGAGTAAATTCAGTGTATGAGGAAAGTTACACAATCAAACAAAATGATTTATTAGATAAATGCATTTTAGATGTCACAAAAAGTGAAATATACATACTAGAATAAAAATCAGAAAATGTGTCTTAAATTAAGTAACAGTATCTTTCTATGCAAGTAGCCACAGTATTACAATCCATTTGAAGATTTTTTTAATGCCCATAAAAAAATCAGATGGTTTGAAGAACCCCTTGGGAGAGAGAGCTCATCACCCAGACCTGTGGGTACTCCTCAGACTGCAGGGCAGGAGAGAACGCCAATCCTGCCCACCTTTGCACACATCCCTGGCCAAAGAGTAAACTGTATAGGGCCCCTGGAAACAGGAAGATAGGGGCACTCAAGCTGCAGGAACCCTGTGGTCCAGACTGCGCCCAGATCTGAAGCTCCCTGCACACAAATCCCGTGGGAGGAAGAGCTAGACCTTCAAAAGGGAAGACACACCTGGAAAACTAGAGGAGATTACTCTCTGCCCATATTTCTGACTCTAGAGGAAAACACCTAGAGTCATCAGGGGACCCTGTGCACAGGGAACCAGAAATAGGGGCAGGCCCTTCTGATTGCTGCTCTCACGGAGAACTGAAACCCACACTTGAGGAAAGACTTCAGGTCTGAGACCAGAGGTAAGACCAAATTTTCTGCTCCAAGTGACGTGCCTGGTGGACTCAGGACACAGGCCCACAGGAACAGCTGAAAGCCAGTAGACTGGAACGACTACACGCCTGAAAGCAGAACACTCTGTTCCTGTAACTGGCTGAAAGAAAACAGGAAAACAGGTCTACAGCACTCCTGACACACAGGCCTATAGGACAGTCAAGCCACTGCAGAAATAGTAGAATAAGGTAACACCAGAGACAACCTGATGGCGAGAGGCAAGCTCAGGAACCCAAGCAACAGAAACCAAGACTACATGGCATCATCGGAGCCCGATTCTCCCACGAAAGCAAACACTGAATATCCAAACATACCAGAAAAGCAATATCTTGATTTTTAAATCACATTTTATCATAATGATGGAGAACTTCAAGAAAGACATAAAGAACTCCCTTAGAGAAATGCAGGAAAACATAAATAAACAAGTAGAAGCCTATACAGAGGAATCACAAAAATCCCTGAAAGAATTACAGGAAAACATAATCAAACAGGTGAAGGAATCAAAAATGGAAATAGAAGCAATGAAAAAGCACAAAGGTTGACAACTCTGGATACAGAAAACCAAAGGAAGAAACATAGAGCTGTAGATATGAGCATCACCAACAGAATATAAGACGTAGAGGAGAGAATCTCAGGAGCAGAAGATTCCATAGAAATCATCAACACAACTGTCAAAGATAATGTAAAACAGAAAAAGCTACTGGTCCAAAACATACAGGAAGTCCAGGACTCAATGAGAAGATTAAACCTAAGGATAATAGGTATAGAAGAGAGTGAAGACTCCCAGCTCAAAGGACCAGTAAATATCTTCAACAAAATCATAGAAGAAAACTTCCCAAACCTAAAGAAAGAGATGCTCATAGACATACAAGAAGCCTACAGAACTCCAAATAGATTGAACCAGAAAATAAACTCCTCCCATCACATAATAGTCAAAACACCAAATGCCCAAAATAAAGAAATAATATTAAAAGCAGTAAGGGAAAAAGGTCAAGTAAACATATAAAGGCAGACCTATCAGAATCACACCAGACTTCTCGCCAGAGACTATGAAAGCCAGAAGATCCTGGACAGATGTCATACAGACCCTAAGAACACAAATGCCATCCCAGGTAACTGTATCCTGCAAAACTCTCAATTAACATAGATGGAGAAACCAAGATATTCCATGACAAAACCAAATTTACACAATATCTTTCTACAAATCCAGTGCTACAAAGGATAATAAATGGTAAAGCCCAACATACGGAGGCAAGCTACACCCTAGAAAAAGCAAGAAACTAATCATCTTGGCAACAAAGCAAAGAGAAGAAAAGCACACAAACATAATCTCAGTCCAAATATGAATATAACAGGAAGCAATACTCACTATTCCTTATTCTCTCAACATCAGTGGTCTCAACTCCCCAATAAAAAGACACAGATTAACAAACTGGATATGCAATGAGGACCCTGCATTCTGCTGCCTACAGGAAACACACCTCAGAGACAAAGACAGACACTACCTCAGAGTGAAAGGCTGGAAAACAACTTTCCAAGCAAATGATCAGAAGAAACAAGCTGGAGTAGCCATTCTAATATCAAATAAAATCAATTTTCAACTAAAAGTCATCAAAAAATAAGGAAGGACACTTTATATTCATCAAAGGAAAAATCCCCCAAGATGAACTCTCAATCCTAAATATCTATGCCCCAAATACAAGGGCACCTACATACGTAAAAGAAACCTTACTAAAGCTCAAAACACGTTGCACCTCACACAATAATAGTGGAGATTTCAACACCCTTCTCATCAATGGACAGATCATGGAAACAGAAATTAAACAGAGCGTGATTAGAGACTAAGAGAAGTCATGAGCCAAATGGACTTATACTGGATATTTATAGAAATATTCTACCCTAAAGCAAAAAAGGATATACCTTCTTCTCAGCTCCTCATGGTACTTTCTCCAAAATTGACCATATAATTGGTCAAAAACAGGCCTCAACAGGTACAGAAAGATAGAAATAATCCCATGCGTGCTATCGGACCACCATGGGCTAAAGCTGGTCTTCAATAACAACAAAGGGGGGAAGAAAGCCCACATATACGTGGAAATTGAACAATGCTCTACTCAATGATTACCTGGTCAAGGAAGAAATAAAGAAAGAAATTAAAAACTTTTTAGAATTTAATGAAAATGAAGGTAAAACATACCCAAACTTATGGGACACAATGAAAGCTGTGCTAAGAGGAAAACTCATAGCGCTGAGTGCCTGCAGAAAGAAACAGGAAAGAGCATATGTCACCAGCTTGACAGCACACCTAAAAGCTCTAGAACAAAAAGAAGCAAATACACCCAGGAGGAGTAGAAGGCAGGAAATAATCAAACTCAGAGCTGAAATCAACCAAGTAGAAACAAAAAGAACCATAGAAAGACTCAACAGAACCAAAAGTTGGTTCTTTGAGAAAATCAACAAGATAGATAAACCCTTAGCCAGACTAAAGAGAGGACACAGAGAGTGTGTCCAAATTAACAAAATCAGAAATGAAAAGGGAGACATAACTACAGATTCAGAGAAATTCAAAAATCATCAGATCTTACTATAAAAGCCTATATTAACAAAACTTGAAAATCTACAGGAAATGGACAATTTCCTAGACAGATACCAGGTACCGAAGTTAAATCAGGAACAGATAAACCAGTTAAACAACCCCATAACTCCTAAGGAAATAGAAGCAGTCATTAAAGGTCTCCCAACCAAAAGAGCCCAGGTCCAGACGGGTTTAGTGCAGAATTCTATCAGACCTTCATAGAAGACCTCATACCAATATTATCCAAACTATTCCACAAAATTGAAACAGATGGAGCACTACCGAATTCTTTCTATGAAGCCACAATTACTCTTATATCTAAACCACACAAAGACCCAACAAAGAAAGAGAACTTCAGACCAATTTTCCTTATGAATATCGACGCAAAGATATTCAATAAAATTCTGGCAAACCGAATCCAAGAGCACATCAAAACAATCATCCACCATGATCAAGTAGGCTTCATCCCAGGCACGCAGGGATGGTTTAATATACGGAAAACCATCAACGTGATCCATTATATAAACAAACTGAAAGAACAAAACCACATGATAATTTCATTAGATGCTGAGAAAGCATTTGACAAAATTCAACATCCCTTCATGATAAAAGTCCTGGAAAGAATAGGAATTCAAGGCCCATACCTAAACATAGTAAAAGCCATATACAGCAAACCAGTTGCTAACATTAAACTAAATGGAGAGAAACTTGAAGAAATCCCACTAAAATCAGGGACTAGACAAGGCTGCCCACTCTCTCCCTACTTATTCAATACAGTTCTTGAAGTTCTAGCCAGAGCCATCAGACAACAAAAGGAGATTAAGGGGATACAGATTGGTAAAGAAGAAGTCAAAATATCACTATTTGCAGATGACATGATAGTATATTTAAGTGATCCCAAAAGTTCCACCAGAGAATTACTAAAGCTGATAAACAACTTCAGCAATGTGGCTGGGTATAAAATTAACTCAGATAAATCAGTAGCCTTCCTCTACACAAAAGAGAAACAAGCCGAGAAAGATATTCGGGAAATAACACCCTTCATAATAGTCCCAAATAATATAAAGTACCTCAGTGACTTTAACCAAAAGTTCTGGTATGATAAGAACTTTAAGCCTGAAGAAAGAAAATGAAGAAGACTCAGAAGATGTAAAGATCTGCCTATGGATTGGCAGGATTAATAGAGCAAAAATGGCCATTTTACCAAAAAAGCGCATCTACAGATTCAATGTAATCCCCCATTAAAATTCCAACGAATAATTAGACAGAATAATTTGTAAATTCATCTGGAATAACAAAAAACCCAGGATGGCTGAAATTATCCTCAACAATAAAAGAACTTCTGGGGGAAACACTATCCCTGAACTCAAGCAGTATTACAGAGCAATAGTGATAAAAACTGCATGGTATTGGTACAGAGACAGACAGATAGACCAGTGGAATAGAATTGAAGTCCCAGAAATGAACCCACACACCTATGGTCACTTGATTTTTGACAAAGGAGCCAAAACCATCCAATGGAAAAAAGATAGCCTTTTCAGCAAATGGTGCTGGTTCAACTGGAGGTCAGCTTGTAGAAGAATGCAGATCGACCCATGCTTATCACCCTGTACAAAGCTTAAGTCCAAGTGGATCAAGGACCTCCACATCAAACCAGATACACTCAAACGAGTATAAGAAAAAGTGGTGAAGAATCTCGAACACATCAGCACTGGAGAAAATTTCCTGAACAGAACACCAATGGCTTATGTTCTAAGATCCAGAATCGACAAATGGGATCTCATAAAACTGCAAAGCTTCTGTAAGGCAAAGGACACTGTGGTTAGGACAAAACGACAACCAACAGATTGGGAAAAGATCTTTACCAATCCTACAATAGATAGAGGGCTTATATCCAAAATATAGAAAGAACTCTAGAAGTTAGACCGCCGGGAGACAAATAACCCTATTAAAAAATGGGGTTCACATCCTTAGCCAATGAACCATCTCTCCATTCCCATCAAAACTTATTAAATATTGGTAATAATGTGTGTCACACAAATCACCCTCTTTACATTATTACACAGTATGGCTACACATAAGCACTGTTAGACCTTTAGTTATCCACATACAGCACCCTGATGACCACAATGGAAATTTTATTCATTTACCCAAAAAGAAGAGAAAGTTTATGACAGGAGTAAGTTTGGCTGACTGTGTAGATGAGAAAACAAAACAAAAACAAAATGGGAATGATCTATTTAAACAGACCAGGAGAATTGATATCTGTTAGGTCTCCTCTCTCATAAACAAGTAATCAACAAATGTCATTTGTTAAAATTAACTTGCAGCAAAGAACAAAAAAGATGCTTGTACACATGAACAACGGAGTGAATGAACAGCAAGATGCATGTTGGGTAGGTGCTTCTATTTACCTCAAATGCAGGATTCCCAATAAACTACAACTGTTGCTCAAATAGTTCTCTATTTCAGACAAAAAAAATACTAGTGACATGTTTTGCAATCCCATCCTTCTGGCCTCTGTGTCACTTTATATACACTAGAGTATCAACTGAGAACCCAAGCAAATTGAAAATTAATTGGGAACAATGCACATCTGTTGATCTGTCAATTAAAACACCATTTACTTTTTGTTAAATGGAAACTTTATAACAAAGCCAATAAAAAAGCAATCCTGCCAGTTATGGAAAGGATCGTTTGAATAAATGCATTTTCAAAAGCAAAAAAAAATGGGGTTCAGATCTAAATAAAGAATTCACAGCTGAGGAATGCCGAATGGCTGAGAAACACCTAAAGAAATGTTCAACATCTTTATTCATAAGGGGAATGCAAATCAAAACAACCCTGAGATTTCACCTCACACCAGTGAGAATGGCTAAGATCAAAAACTCAGGTGACAGCAAATGCTGGTGAGGATGCGGAGAAAGAGGAACACTCCTCCATTGTTGGTGGGATTGCAGACTGGTACAACCATTCTGGAAATCAGTCTGGAGGTTCCTCAGAAAATTGGACATTGAACTACCTGCGGACCCAGCTATACTTCTCTTGGGCATATACCCAAAAGATGCCCCAACATATAAAAAAGACACGTGCTCTACTATGTTCATCGCAGCCTTATTTATAATAGCCAGAAGCTGGAAAGAACCCAGATGCCCTTCAACAGAGGAATGGATACAGAAAATGTGGTACATCTACACAATGGAATATTACTCAGCCATCAAAAACAATGACTTTATGAAATTCATAGGCAAATGGAGGGAACTGGAAAGTATCATCCTGAGTGAGGTGACCCAATCACAGAAAAACACACATGGTTTGCACTCATTGATAAGTGGCTATTAGCCCAAATGCTTGATTTGCCCTGGATACACAGAACACATGAAACTGAAGACGGATGATCAAAATGTGAATGCTTCACTCCTTCTTTAAAAGGGGAACAAGAACACCCTTGGCAGGGAATAGGGAGGCAAAGATTAAAACAGAGTCAGAAGGAACACCCATTCAGAGCCTGCCCAACATGTGGCCCATACATATACAGCCACCCAATTAGACAAGATGGATGAAGCAAAGAAGTACAGGCCGACAGGAACCGGATGTAGATCTCTCCTGAGAGACACAGCCAGAATACAGCAAAAACATAGGCGAATGCCAGCAGCAATCCACTGAACTGAGAATGGGACCCCTGTTGAAGGAATCAGAGAAAGGACTGGAAGTGCTTGAATGGGCTCGAGACCCCATATGAACAACAATGTCAAACAACCAGAGCTTCTGGTTGGGACTAAGCCACTACCCAAAGACTATACATGGACTGACCCTGGGCTCCAACCTCATAGGTAGCAATGAATAGCCTAGTAAGGGCACCAGAGGAAGGGGAAGCACTTGGTCCTGCCAAGACTGAACCCCCAGTGAACGTGATTGTTGGGGGGAGGGTGGTAATCGGGGGAAGATGGGGAGGGGAACACCCTTATTGAAGGGGAGGGGTTGGGGTTAGGCAGATGTTGTCCTGGAACAGGGAAAGGGAAGAATAATCGAAATGTGAATAAGAAATACTCAAGTTAATAAAGAAAAAAAATAAGACTTTTAGTAACTGCTTCTATTTCTTTAGGAGTTATGGGGTTGTTTACATGGTTCATTCGTTCTTGGTTTAACTATGGTACCTGGTATCTGTCTAGAAAATTGTCCATTTACTCCAGATTTTCTAGTTTTGTTAAATATAGGCTTTCGTAATAGGATCTGATGATTTTTTTTAAATTTCTTCATATTATGTTGTTATGTCTCCCTTTTCATTTCTGATTTTGTTAAATTGGAACAACTCTCTGTGACCTCTGGTGTATTTGGTTAAGGGTTAATCTGTCTTTTTGATTTTCTCAAAGAACCAACTCTTGGTTTTGTTGATTTTTTGTATAGTTCTTTCGTTTCTACTTGGTTCAGTCCTGAGATTGATTATTTCCTGTCTTCTACTCCTCTTGTGTATATTTGCTTCTTTTTGTTCTAGAGCTTTTAGGTGTGCTGTCAAGCTGCTGACATATGCTCTCTCCTGTTTCTTTTTGTAGGCACTCAGAGCTATGAGTTTTCTTCTTAGTACCGCTTTTATTGTGTCCCATAAGTTTGGGAATGTTGCATCTTCATTTTCATTAAATTCTAAGAAGTTTTTAATTTCTTTCTTTATTTCTTCCTTGACCAAGTTGTCATTGAGTAGAGCATTGTTCAACTTCCATGTATACATGGGCTTTCTGTTGCTATTGTTGTTATTGATGACCAGTCTCAGTGCATGGTGATCTGATAGGTTACATGGGATTATTTCTGTCTTCCCGTATCAGTTGAGGTCTGTTTTGTGACTGAGTATATGGTCAATTTTGGAGAAGGTTCCATGAGATGCTTAGAAGAATGTATATCCTTTTCATTGAAGATGGAATGTTCTATAAATATCTGTTAAATCCATTTGGTTCATAACTTCTGTTAGTATCACTATGTCTTTTTTAACTTTCTGTTTCCATGATCTGTCTACGGAAGAGAATGGGGTGTTGAAATCTCCTACTATTATCGTGTGAGGTGCAATGTGTACTTTGAGCTTTAGTAAAGTTTCTTTTATGTATGTAGATGCATAGATATTTAGGATTGAGAGTTCATCTTGGTGGATTTTTCCTTTGATGAATATGAAGTGTCCTTTCTTATCTCTTTTAAAGACTCTTGGTTGAAAGTCAATTTTATTTGATATTAGAATGGCAACTCCAACTTGTTTCTTTGGGCCATTTGCTTGGAAATTTGTTTTCCAGCCATTTACTCCGAGGTCGTGTCTGTCTTTGTCTCTGAGTTGTGTTTCCTGCATGCAGCAAATCTGGGCCCTCTTTACATATCCAGTCTGTTAGTCTATGTCTTTTTATTTCGGAATTGAGTCCATTGATGTTGAAAGATATTAAAGAATAGTGATTGTTGCTTCCTGTTTTTTCATTGTTATAGCTGGAATTAATGTTTGTCTGTCTCTCTTTTGGTTTTATTGCAAGGAAATTATATTCTTGCTTTCTGTACAGTGTAGTTTTCCTCCTTGTGTTGGAATTTTCCATCTGTTATCCTTTTTAGGACTGGATTTGTAGAAAGATATTGTGTAAATTTGGTTTTGTTATGGAGTATCTTGGTTTCTCCATCTATATTCATTGAGAGTTTTGCTGGATACAGTAATTTGGGCTGGCATTTATGTTCTCTTAGGGTCTATAGGACATCTTTCTAGGATCTTCTGACTTTCATAGTCTCTGGTGAGAAGTCTGGTATAATTCTTATAGGTCTGCCTTTATATTTCACTTGACCTTTTTCTCTTACTGCTTTTAATTTTCTTTCTTTGTTTTGTGCAGTTGGTGTTTTAACATCTGGTCCAATCTATTTGGAGTTCTGTAGGCTTTGTGTTTGTTTATGGGCATCTCTTTCTTTATGTTAGTAAAATTTTCTTCTATAATTTTGTTGATTGTGTTTATTGGCCCTTACGTTGGGAATCTTTACTTTTTCTATACCTATTATCATTAGGTTTTATCTTCTCATTGTGTCCTGGATTTCCTGTATGTTTTGGGCTAGGAACTTTTTGCCTTTTACATTATTTTTGACAGTTGTGTCGATGTTTTCTATGGAATCTTCTGCTCCTGAGATTCTTCCTTCTATGTTTTGTATTCTGTTGGTGATGCTTATATCTACGACTCCTTGTCTCTTTCTTAGGTTTTCTATATCCAGGATTATCTCCCTTTGTGCTTTCTTTATTGTTTCTATTTCTATTTTTAAGTCCTGAACAGTTTTGTTCAATTCTTTCATCTGTTTGGTTTTGTTTTCCTATAGTTCTTTCAGGGATTTTTGTGTTTCATCTTTAAGGGCTTCTACTTGTTTACTTGTGTGTTCCTGCATTTATTTAAGGGCGTTCTTTATGTCCTTCTTACAGTCCTCCATCATTATCATAAAATATGATTTTAAATCTAAATCTTGCTTTTCCAGTGTGTTTCAATATCCAGTATTTTCTTTGGTGGGAGACTGGCCTCTGATGATGCCAAGTATTCTTGATTTCTGTTCCTTAGGTTCCTGCAATTGCCTCTAACTGTTGGACTGTCTCTGGTGTTTGCTTGTCTTGTTGTTTCTGAGAGTGACTTGACCCTGCTGTAGGCCTCTGTGTCAGCTCTTCTGTAGAATTGTTTTCCTGTTTTCTTTCAGCCTTTTCTGAGAACAGGTGTTCTGATTTCAGGTGTGTTGGTGCTCCTGGAGACTGTCTTCTGGTTCTAGGCAGGAATCAAAGGGTCTTGCCCTTGATTGCTCGTAGGACCTTGCACTCAGGGGGCACAGTTGGTACTAAGGCGATTCTCTCTTCGGTCTTGACTGTGGGCAGGGGTTGTCTCCTCTGACTTCTCAGGAGTATCCACACTTCTGAGGGTCCAGCTCTCTTTCCCAGGAGATTTGGGTCCAGGGAGCTGTTTGGCTGGTTCAATTCGGTCCTGGGTGCAGATCAGAACCAGGTGTACTGGCGGCTGTCTGTTCCTATATCCCTGTGTTCAGAGCACTGTGCAGTTTCCCCTTGGACCAGGGATGTGGGCTGAGGTGTGCAGATGTGGCAGTCTGTCCTGTGGTCTTAATATGTCTGCACTCCTTGGTGTTCAGCCTCTTTCCCCTGGGATTTGGGTGCAGGGAACTCCATTCTTTTATTGTTAAGGATTGTTTTTGTTATTCTGGGTTTTTTGCCTTTCTAGATGAATTTGCAAATTTCTCTTTCCCTGTCTTTGAAGAATTGTATTGAGATTTTGATGGGTATTGTATTGAATCTATAGATTGGTAGGATGTCCATTTTTACTATGTTAATTCTGCCAATCCATGGCAGGAGAAATCTCTCAATTTTCTGAGATCTTTTTCAATTTCTTTCTTGAGAGACTTGAAGTTCTTATCATATAGAACTCACCAAAACCAGATGCATTGAATCTAATAGAAGAGAAAGTGTGAAAGAGCCTTGAACTTATTGGCCCGGGGCAGAATTTCTGAAACAGAACTCCAATGGCTCACACTGTAAGATCAAGAATTGATAAATGGGACTTCATGAAACTGTAAAGCTTATGCAAGGCAAAGGACATAGTCAATAAGACAAATCTGCAACCTATAGATAGGGAAAAATTCTTCACTAACCTCACATTTGATACAGGGCTGATATCCAAAATATATACAGAACTTAAGAAGCTAACCACCAAAAAAACTAAACAACCCAATCAGAAAAATGGGGTATAGAACTAAACTGAGAATTCACCACAGAGGAATTTCAAATAGCTGAGAAGCACCTAAAGAAATGTTCAGGGTAAACAGGATGAGAAAGAAATTAGGGAAATGACACCCTTCACAATAATCCCAAATAATATAAAATATCCTGGTGTGACTCTAACAAAGCAGGTGAAAGATCTGTATGACAAGAACTTCAGGTCTCTGAAAAAAGAAAGATCTCAGAGGATGGAAAGATCTCCCATGTTCATGAATTGGCAGGATTAACATAGTAAAAATGGCCATTTTGCCAAAAGTAATCTTCAGATTTAATGCAATCCCCATCAAAATTTCTACTCAATTATTTATAGAGATAGAAAGAGCAATTTACAAATTCATTTGGAATAACAAAACCCCCAGGATAGTGAAAACTATACTTAACAATAAAAGAACTTCTGGGGGAATCACCATCCCTGACTTTAAGCAGTATTAGAGAGCCATAGTCACAAAAACTGTGTATTGGTACAGAGACAGACATGTAGATCAGTGGAACATAATGGAAGACCCAGAAATGAACCCACACACCTATGGTCACTTGATCTTTGACAAAGGAGCTAAAACCATCCAATGGAAGAAAGATAGCATTTTCAACAAATGGTGCTGGTTCAATTGGAGGTCAGCATGTAGAAGAATGCAAATTGATCTATTCTTATCACCATGTACAAAACTTAAGTCCAAGTGGATCAAGGACCTCCACATCAAACCAGATACACTCAAACTAATAGAAGAAAACGTGGGAAAGAGTCTCGAACACATGTACACTGGGGAAAATTTCCTGAACAAAACACCAATGGCTTATGCTTTAAGATCAAGAATTGACAAATGAGAGGTCATAAAATTAAAAAGCTTATGAAAGGCAAAGGACAATATGAATAAGACAAAACAGCAAGCCAAAGATTGAGAAAAGGTATTTACCATCCCTGCATCCAATGGGGGGGCTAAAATTCAAATTATACAAAGAATTGAAGAAGTTAGACTCCACAGAACCAAATAACCCTATTAAAATGGGGTTCAGAGCTAAATGAAACATTCTCAGTTGAGGAATAGCAAATGGTTGAAAAGCACCTGAAGAAATGTTCAACATCCTTAGTCATCCAGGAAATGCAAATGAAAACAACTCTGAGATTCCACCTCACACCAGTCAGAATGGGTAAGATAAAACATTCAGGTGACAGCAGATGCTGGCGAGGATGTGGAGAAAGAGAAACATTTCTCTGTTGTTGGTGGGATTGCAAACTGGTACAACCACTCTGGAAATCAGTCTGGAGTTTCCTCAGAACATTGAACATTCCAGTACCTGAGGACCCAGCTATAACTCTCTTGGGCATATACCCAAAATATTCTCCATCATTCAACAAAGACACATGCTCCACTATGTTCATAGCTGCCTTATTTCTAATAGCCAGAAGCTGGAAAGAACCCAGATGCCCTTCAACAGAGGAATGGATTAAAAAAATACGGTACATCTACACAATGGAATACTACTCAGCTTTCAAAAACAATGACTTCATGAAATTCATAGGTAAGTGAAATGAACTAGAAAATATCATCCTGAGTGAGGTAATCCAATCACAGAAAAACACACTTGGTATGCATTCATTGATAAGTGAATATTAGCCCAAAAGCTTGAATTACCCAAGATGCAATCCACAGACTACATGAAGCTCAAGAAGAAGGATGACTAAAATGAGGATGCTCCCACTACTTCTTGAAAGTGGAAAAATATCCATAGGAGGAGATATGGTAGCAAAGTTTAGAGTAGTGACTGAAGGAATGGCCATTCAGAGCCTGCCCCACATGTGGTCCATATATATACAGCCACCAAAACTAGATAAGATGGATGAAGCTAAACAGTGCATACTGGAACGGACTGGATATAGATCTCTCCTGAGAGACACATCCAGAGTATGTGTAATACAGAGGTCAGTGCAACAGCAAATCACTGAACTGAGAACAGGACCCCATTTAGGGAAATTAGAGGAAGGATTGAAGGAGGTTATGTGGCTTGCATCCCCATAAGAATGACAATGCCAACCAACCAGATCTTCCAGGGACTAACCCACTACTGAAAGAGTATACATGGACTGACCCAGGGCTCCAACTGCATATGTAGCAGAGAATAGCCTTGTTGGGGCACCAGTGGAAGGGGAAGCCCTTGGTCCTGCCAAGGTTGGACCCCCAGTGCAGGGGAATGTTGGTGGGTGAAGTAGGGTAGGTGGATGGGGGGAACTCCCATATGGGGGAGGGGGTGGGGATGTGGGCTTATGGACAGAAAACCTGGAAAGGGAATTCCAGTTGAAATCTAAGTAAAGAAATATATCTAATAATAAAATTAAAAAAGAAAAATAAACTGTGAATTACCTCAGAATAAAAAAAAAGGAAAACCCCCAAGTTAAAAAAAGAAAAAAAAATATTCAAAGGCAATAATGATCAGAGAAATGCAAATCAATACAACTCTGAGATTCCACATTACACCAGTCAGAATGACTAAGATCAAAACCTCAGGTGACAACACATGTTGTCTAGGATGTGGAGAAAGATGAACACTCCTCCATTGCTGGTGGGATTGCAAACTGGTACTGTTACTTTGGATACCAATTTCGAAGTTCCTCAGAAATTGGAAATAGACCTACCTAAAGACCAAGAAATACCATTTTTGGGAATATACCCAAAGGATGCCCCACCGTACCACAGGAGCACATGTTCCATTATGTTCATAGCAACCTTATTTGTGATAACTGGAAACTGGAATCAACTGAAATGTCCGACAGCAGAAGAATGGTTACAGAAAATGTGGTTCATTTACACAATGGAATACCACTCAGTTATTAAGAACGAGGACATCCTGAGTTTTGCAGATAAATGGATGAAACTAGAAAATGTCTTCCTGAGTGAGGTAACTCAGACCCCAAAAAAATGCATGGTATGTTCTAATAAGTGAATATTAGCAAAAAAAAAAAAAGTACAGAATACCCAAGATACAGTCCGCAGAATTCAAAAAGGTCAACAAACTGAAGGGCCCAAGTAAGGGCACGTCAGTCCCACTTGGGAGGCAGAAGAAAACAACCACAAGGGGGAAGGGAGGAAAAGACAGAGTAGGGAGGGACAGGGGAGGGCAAGGGGATTTGGGTAGGGGAGAGGAGAACATGATCTAGTATTGGGTGGGGAAAAGGACTGAAGTCCTGAGGGCCAGCAGAACGAATGGGAACAGGAGACTTCTGGAGGAAGGATGTTGAGAGCATCCTCCAGAATGTACCAGAGACCTGGGAAGTGAGAGACTCTTAGGACTCAAAGTGGGTGGGCTAGATGAAATGCCGTACAGTGGGG
Source organism: Rattus rattus (assembly GCF_011064425.1). Classification (NCBI taxonomy): domain Eukaryota; kingdom Metazoa; phylum Chordata; class Mammalia; order Rodentia; family Muridae; genus Rattus; species Rattus rattus. Next base: position 39,539,765 of record NC_046158.1, read on the forward strand.
AAATGGAACTTGTTGAGCCCACCTCCAGCAGAATGATGGCATGAAGTAAGGGATGGGGTTGCTATCCCACTGCCGAAGCTCTGACTCATAATTCTTCCTGTCTGAAAGAAATGCAGGGATGGAAATGGAGAAGAGCCTAAGGAAAAGAAACAGCGACAGGCCCAAAGTGAGATCCAGTGCAAGAGGAGGCCCCAAGACTTGACACCATTACTAAGGATATGGGGTGCTCACAAAAAGGGACCTATCATGACTGCCCTCCAAAAGACCCAACAAGCAGCTGAAAGAATCACATGCAGATATGTGCACCCAACCAATGAACAGAAGCTGCTGACCCCTCTGGTCAAATTAGGGAAAAGCTGGAGGAAGCTGAAGAGGAGGGCAACTTTGTAGGAGGACCAGCAGTATCAATTAACCTGGATCCCTGAGATTTCTCAGACACTGGATCACCAACGAGGCAACATACACCAGCTGAGATGAGGCTCCCAACACATATACTGCAGATGACTCTGGGTTTAGTCAGAGAAGATGCACCTAATCCTGAAGAGACTATAGGACTCAGGAAGGAGGTCTGGTGGGTTGGGGACATCCTGGTGGAGACAGGGATGGAGGCTGGGGGAGTGGGGTGGTAGGGAGGAGGTATGGGACACGGGACATTCAGAAAGTGTACTGGGAGGAGAATGAAATCTGGAACATATGAATAAATAAATAATAAATAATTGAAAAGAAAAAATGTTTAATGTTATTTGTATGTATGTTTTCAGGGCTGACTCTTTGGTATTGGGTAACCAGTTGGTATGCTTTTCTCTAGGGAAGACTATTTCTTCTGCTTTCAGTATTCTTTAGTTTCCTGTAGTTCTTTGTTTAGGGTTGAGGCCTCAAGAACTTTCTGCATTCCACCTTGGGGTGTCTATTGGTGTCATCCTTGTTCAAGTCTTATTTAGGCAGCCATGTTGATGAGACTTCATGGGTTTAGCTTCTCTAACATTTCTATGAGACATAGTGTCACAACAAATTCCTAGTCCTTTGGCTCTCAGAATCTTTCTGCCCCCTCTTTTGCAGTGATTCCTGAGTCTCATATGCAGGAGCTGTATTGTAGATGTATAAGTTTGGACTTGGCTCCAGAACCAATGCTCCACAAACTCTGCATTTTGATTGGTTGTAGTTTTCTATAATGGTCACCATCTGTTGCAAAGAGAGGTTTCTTTGATAAAGGGTGAAGACTACACTCATCTTTGTATAAAATGATAAATATTTAGTATGTAGTTAGAGGTTGTGTTGGTTGCAGGTTTTCCTCCAAGATACATTTCTTCACTATTCCTAGGTAGTTGACTAGGTTTCCAAGGCTAGGTATGATTTTTCCTCCTCATGAGCTGGCCCATATATTTAACATGTTTAATTTTTGTTTGTTTTCTGAGACAGGATTTCTCTGTGTAGTCTTGGCTGTCCTGGAACTAATAATGTAGTCCAGGCTGGCCTCAAATTCAGATTCACCTGTTTCTGCCTCCTGAGTGCTGGCATTAAAGGCATGTGCCACCACAACCCAGCTAGCATGTCTAATTTAAGGGTTTGTAGATACAAAATAAGCAGTATCCATTTTCATACGTAACCTGAAGTTTTTGAAGTGTGAAATTATGAAATAACTCTAAAATTTCATTGGTTTCTGTCTTTTAACTTTCTATGAAGTATTTTTGGGCCTCTAAACTTTCCAGATGATCTTTTACATGCGTTCTTAAAGCAAAAGTTACAGTTTCTTGCCAGAACTTCAGTTCTCTCAGCATTGGCCTATCAGGTCTACTTTAGTTTTGGGTAAACTATTAACATGAATGGCATTTGCAGCAACATGATGGAGAATTCATCTCTTCCATTTATGTCGATTCCTTAGGAGACTATGCAGAATGTCATATGTCTTCCAGACTCACAAAGGAGCAAAATAACTTATTTAAAGTTTGTTTATAGGCTCCTACTTACCATAGGAATAACTTATACTCTGGTGTAGGCTACATTTTGAAATGTGGTATATTGAAAATACTTTTACTTTGAACAGTGTTTTTTTAAATATATTTTTATGCCTAAGTCTTCATGTAGGTTTCAAACCGCCCTCCCAGTGGACTGTCTTGATTCACAATCAATTCTAAGAAGTAAGGGTTGAAGGAAGAGCAATATATGTGGTTAGAATTTCAGTTAGGATTTAGAAATGTTTCAGCAGTTCCTAAAAGTTGGAGATTGAAGGGTGACAGAAGCCATTTTGATACTCAATGTTTTTTCCCTAGATAAGTCATGACTTTGAATTGTTAAACAAAGAGAGAATAATGTACTTTCTTAATTATTGACTTCTATGACTTGGCCTAATGGAGTCATATCTAGTTATGGAAAAAATCAATAACTTCAGTGTAGTAGCTGAAGAAGATTCCAAGGATACCTGGTACCCTGAGTTTAAGGGCATAAGTGCTGCTGCTTAAACTCATGTGTGAACATGACAAAATGGGAAAATGATACTTCTCTGACAATGTGTAAATTGATATTGGATGACAGTACCTTTAGTAGCCCTGCAGTCATCTCATGGTAGACACCAGCAATGTGGAAAAAATCTAGAAATTGAAGGGAGCAAAGATGTTGGGTAAAGCAGGAGGAGAAGAATGTCATACATTGTAAGGTAAGGCTACTTTACATTCCTACTCATGTTCATGTTGAAACATTAACGGTACATTACAAATTCAATACTGGCATAGTAAGTAACTAGTTGGACAAAATGTAATATAACCAGATGTTTGGCTACTTTTGTGTGTCTTTGTGCTTTTGGCCTTCTCCACCTCTCTTCTCTACCCTTTCAACTCCCTGATATTAGGTAGGAGAGAAAGAAGGATAGAAGGAGAGAGACAGAAAGAAAACCCTGAATAAAGTCAGGAATAGGAAGGGGGCTATGATACCATTAGACTACTTCCAGAAGATTAGGGGTGTTGAGTTCTTGGGGCCAGTTTGATCTTTACCATCTGGATATCTAGTTTCTTTTTCCTGTCTCTTCATAGACAACTACTATGTAATTATAAAAAAGAAAATAAATATGAGCACTGTCCTACTTCCCTTCCATATTGCTATGACAAAATACCCTGGGAAAAACAACTTAGGAGAGGAAGCATTTATTTTACTGCACAATTTCAAATTATGGCCCTTCATAGCAGGAAGTTATGGCCCTTCATAGCAGGAAGTTATGGTCCTTCATAGCACTCAAGCTTTCAAGGCTTGAGGCAGCTGGTCCATCACATCCATAATTGAAAGCACCAAAGGACACACACATAACTATTATTGAGTTGACTGTAATCACTTATATATAGTCCAGGATTCTTGGTTTAGGGAATAGTGATAATGAACTGGTTTGAATATATATGGATCTTCCCACATATATTAATGTGATTATGACAATTATTCACAGACGTGACCACAAGCCATCTTACAGGTTGACAGTAAAAAAAAAACAAAACTATCACAAGTCCTGAAATTCCATGATACTATTTTTGAAATTCAAGCATTCAAATGATAGGCAAACTGTTGATAATAATGTAAAAATATTAAAAAAATAAAGATATGAAAATTTAAAAAACCTATAAAATACACATTCATAGTTATAGAAACATTTTGAGGGGCATTATATGTTTGATTTTGTAGATCCAACCAGGCTGACATCCAAATGATAGATAAAGTTCTATAGATATTCAAAAATATATTTCTTTTATAATCCCTTTATGAACATTGAATTCTTTAGAAAATTGCTATTTTTCTAATCAGTTCTCTGTGGATGACGAAGGCTTTTCAATGTCTCTTATTTCTCCTCTCTTAGACATAGTAGATTTCTGCCCCCTCTGAAATATAAGAATAGTTCATCTTTCTCTATTTTCATCACCTTCTGGTATAAATTTGTATTAAGATATCATTTTGCATGGAAAGAAGATTTACGAATCAAATTAGCTCTCACAAATTTCTTCTAATTTATGGAATAGGTCTTATTTATGGGTCTAGGTTTGTCCCATGGCCTTAAGTATATTGATAGGAATGCAATGCTAATTAGTTATATTATTAATATTAAATAGCAATTATATGCATTTAATAAATTGTACTTAGCTTGTGAAGTTTATGTCACTTATCCAGTATCAATAGGATATTGCTGGAATGAATTGCTGTTCAGTACTATGATATTATATCTGCAATACTTTATCTGTATACTTAGCTGCCTACTCTAACACTGAAGAAGTGTTGAACTTTTTGCCCACTGTTTTGTTATAGTCTGTGATCTTGAAGAATTTTGTTTTTGGTTCTATTAATTGGTTCCAACACTTGAGCCCAACACCTTTCTTTCTATTAGTATGTATCCCATCTGAGGTTTTGATATTTTGTCTTTGCAGTATCATTGCAGAAGATAAAAATATAATGGACATGAGTATGTCTAATATTCTCACTGGAATGCTATATATGTGTTCAGTATGCCTAAGAATCAAAGCAAAACATGGCAATCATCTGTCTGGGAGAGACCATCAGTGCCATCCCCCTGACGGTGTGGGAAGGCTTGTCTTCACAGTCAGCTGGCTGACCCACTGACGGTATGAGAAGTCTTGTCTTCACAGTCAGCTGGCTGAAATTAAAGGCCACACCACTGAAATGAGAAAATTTGATGAAAATCATGGTATGTGAGATGAAACGATCATTTCCTTCCTGACAATTGTGAAGTTAGGATAGATAGTGTGGGAGGTGTAAGGGTTACAAAGAGGATTAGGTGTAAGAATAACACAGCAGAGTGGGAGGATAGCATTTAGTGCAGATGGTAATATAATGTATTGTGGCTATATTATAGGGCATATTAAAACTGGTTAGGGGAATAATTTTAAAGCTAGTGAACACTTTTCAAATAATATTTATAAAGAAAAATATTGCTTTTCAGATTAAAATTAGAACTATTGTTCCATTTATGAATATAAATATTTTGCCTTTATTACAAAGGGAATGAATGTCAAAGAGATTTATGGGGTCTTCAGTTAAGTGTTTTTACCTTTCTGATTCTCACTTTATAAATAGTATGCACTCTATTTTAGTACTACTGTCTTTTAATAAATATCGTGTGGAAGCTGGAGAGCTATATCAGCAGTTAAGAGCACTGGCTGCTCTTCCAAAAGACCCAAGTTTGATTTCTAGCATCCCCATGGGGATGAACAACTGTCTGGGAACTTGATGCTCTGTTCTGGTCTCCACAGGCACTATACACATGTGATATACAGATATACATGCATGTAAAACACCCATATACATAAAATAAAAATAAGACTAAAAACTTAAAAATCATGTGAGACAGCTATAGAAAAAGAAAATTAAAAAATATAGTTTGTTGAGCAAGTTAAATAGATTAAAGTAGAAAATGTATTTTTCTTGACTAAACTTGCACTGATCCCATAGCACATTCACTTGACTTCCCTTTCTAAATATTATAATTTCATCATATATTTAATACTTACAGTGCACCTGTAAACCAATGCTCCATAATAAAAATGTCTGGGTATTTTTTATTAATTGCTTATAAGCTATATATTGACAATGTATATTATGTATAACATAATATTTGTGTATTAATTACTTTTCTGTCATTGTGGTAAAACACCGTGATCTACTGAAGGGACAGAGAGTTTATTTATTTGGCTTATGGTTCCAGATGAGAAAGAGTCCATGATGATGGACAGAGATATGAAAGCAAGCAGCAGCCATGGCAGCAGGAGCAGGAAGCTGAGAGCTCACATCCCAACCAGCATCATGACCAGAGAGGGAGGGAGGGAGGGAAGGATGGGGGTGGGGGGTGGGGGTGGGGATGGGGTGGGGGGTGGGAGAGAGGAGAGCGAGAGCAGAGCGAGAGCGAGAGCGAGAGAGAGAGAGAGAGAGAGAGAGAGAGAGAGAGAGAGAGAGGGAGAGAGAGAGAGAGAGAGGTGATGCCTTAACAGTGACATACCTTCCCGCAGCAAGGATGCATCATTCAACTTCCCAAAACAGTGCCACTAGCTGAGACCAAGGGTACAAATACCCAAGATTATGGGGGATCTTTCCTGTTGAAACCACTACAATTAGGAAGGTTAAATTTTGCCAGACACAAAAGCTTTCTGTACCAAGAAATGCATATTTGTGACCCAAGAGCTCTGCATAATACTATATCATTAATAGGTACTTAATAATGATTATCAATTGGATCTCACATTTTACACACAGCGATTAATTACATAAACAGGCTAGCAATAGTACTATAAGTAATATTATTTGAGGAGTTTTTGTAAGGCTATTTTACTTCAATTAATTATCCCTAAAATCATCATAATATTTCTGTCTTAAATTGAATAATAATTTTTACAGGTATGTGAGGTATTTTCAATATAATTCTTTAACAAAATGAAAAGTTTAGAAAAGTAGTTTATAACATACATTAGCATGTGGATGTATAGGTTAGAAAATTATCCCTTATAAAACTAAGATGTGGTAAGTATGAGGTTAGAAATATGATTAGATTAAGAGTGATAATGACAAATATTTTACTGGACAAAAAGAAAGGACTTTTCTTGGAGTCTGTTTCTATTTGTTCTTTCAGTAATTGACTTGAACAATATGATCTTAGTAGGAACAGGAAATAAAGCCAAATAGAAAGGTATACTTTCTTTTTTTTTTTTTTTCTTTCTTTTTTTTTTTTTTTCCGAGCTGGGGACCTAACCTAGGGCCTTGCGCTTCCTAGGCAAGCGCTCTACCACTGAGCTAAATCCCCAACCCCGAAAGGTATACTTTATTATCTTTACATGAAAGAGGAATAAAAAATGACTACTTTGCTATCTTAAACTTTTCCTGAGTACTATAGCAAAAGTAATTCCTTGAATATAAGGTTTCATAGTTTGTGCTATGTGACTAGTAGTCTGGCCATAAGAGACAGGGGTCCAGGAATTGGTGGTGTAGCTAAGACTTTTAGCTGGGTACCTCCTGGGTGACCTGACCCAGAGAGATATTCACTATTGATTGGTGATCGATTTATTGAAAGTAGTTAGTTTCTCAGAGTTTTTAATTCCACACAATAAGAAGCAGCATCAGTAGAGAAAAAGGAAAGACAAAAGAAGTAATTAGTTTGATACTAAGTGCTCAAGATTTACTGTGTGCCAATCGCTGTTTTTAGGGCACAAGATATAGTAAGGAACTAAAGTTGGCTTTCATGAATTGATATTCTAGTTGGGGAGATGATACTAAGTAAATAGTATTTCATAAAGTTAAGAAAGAAAAGAAAGCAAGAGAAAGAAGAGAATTGCTTTTTAATTATGGTATATCCTATAGGCTTTAACTAGAGGAAAGAAATGAAAGTTATGAGAATATCTGGAGTTGGGTATTTATAGGCAGGAAAAATAGCATATGGAAAAATCTTTAGGCAGGAGTATGCATGTTAAAGAACATCAAGAAGAAGATCAAGGTTTTTGCAGTAGTAGAAAATAGCTAATTGGATTTGTAGATATGATGGTTATTCTTGGTTGCCAACTTGACTACAACTTGAATGAACTATAACTCAAACTTTTGGGTATACCTATGAGGGATTTTCTTAATTAAATCACTTCAGGTCAGAAGACCCATTTTAAATCCAAATCTTTTGAGATGGAAAGAACCACTTTAAAACTGGGTCATCCCTTTTGAGGGCAGAGTATATGAAAGGTATGGACAAAGGAAGTGCTTTGCCTTCTTTTCCTTCTTCTTCCTTGTAGCTTTACCCAATTAGAGCTACTCAAATTGATGCTCACATTCCTTGATCCTTGTTACCTGCTGCAATGTTCTGGGTTCCCAAATGAAAGACAAACAGCCTTTATACTTTGATATATCTTAAACAGTTCAATGGCTGGGACACTTCCTAGCCTTCGTGTGACTGAGGTACCCTCCTCTGATATTCCCAAGTTATTACTTACTTATTCCCCCTTGGCTGTGTTCCCCCAGCACCTACATGACAACTGTCTGTCTGTCTTCAGGACCTCTCAGGCCTGGTGTTGTCTCTCTTCCTTCCCAAGCATGGTGGCTATCTCCTTCCTCTTTACCTTAGTCCCCTGCCGGGGACTCCTAAAGTCCCACATGTTTCCCTGCCCAGCCATTGGCCTCCAGCAACTTTATTTACCAATCAAAAACAACTAGGGGCAGGGTTCCCATAGTCTCTTATGTGTGGACATGTGGATTCTTGAATTCTCATGCAATTTTGAGGACTAGATCCACAACACTTTCTGAGAAGTTCATTTCTTTACTGGCTTTAGAGCCAGTAATGGCTTCTTTAGGATTCCAGCATATACTGAAGAGCAGTTGATACATTCAGCCTCTTGAATTAAACAATTACTGGATTCTTAAGACTTTGCATTGGTAGACCGTCATTGTTGGATTAGCTGGACCACAGCCTGCAAGCCACTATAATAAACCACTCTCTCTCTCTCTCTCTCTCTCTCTCTCTCTCTCTCTCTCTCTCTGTCTCTCTCTCTGTCTCTCTCTCTCTGTCTCTCTCTCTCTCTCTGTTGTTGTTGTTTTTAATATCTTAAACATTTGATTTTGCCAATTAAGACCTGGGAGCCAGATGCTTGGGTAAAAGCCTGTGAATTCAGAGAAGCAGAGAAAGCACCCAGCCTCAGCCAATGTCCCCAAAGGACAACCCATTCTCTTTACACTGTCTTAAAACCCCTTCCAACTGAATGTCCCTCCTTTCTACTTCCTGTGTATTCCTATTCATCTTCATGACTTCTCGCTATGATTCTTTTCCTTTGTTGACTCCCTTGTCAACTGGCTGCTTGATCCACTTCTTGACTTATGATAGACTTTATTTTATCTTATTTACAATAAACAGAAAGCTCTTGGATTAAAGGTGTGTGCTAGGTCTGTTTCTTGCTTTTTTGGGAGTGGTGGTGGTGTATGGAATTGAGTGGATAGAGGAGGTATGGAGCATCTGGGAAGAATTTGGGAAGGGGAAAAACATGGTCAAAATATATTGTATAAAACAAAGTATTTCAATTAAAAAATGGTTTGGTTCAGAATGTGTTTTGAGCCTAGTGCAAGCAAGTTTTGGTAACAGTTTGGTTATATTGTGTGATAGAAAGACAGGGCCAAAATATAATTTCAGAAATGTCAAGTTACAACCATTAAAGATGATTTAACAAAACAATTTTAAATTGTTTAATATATAATATTAAAAGAGGCATGCTAAGATCTCCTTGAGAATAGAGTAGATTTATAGTGTGCGTGCGTGTGTGTGTGCATGTGTGTGTGCGTGTGTGTGCGTGTGTGTGTGTGTGTGTGTGTGTGTGTGTGTGTGTGTGTGTATGTGTTTTTGTACTTGGCCTGGTATTTGACAGGCAGTAGATATATAATAGATCTTATCTTAAGGAAAGGATAGATTGATGACTACTAATTCTTATTTACACTGTCTAATTTATACGTATAGCCTATGGCTTATACCTTTCTCTCCACTGGGTACTTTAAGTGGTTTGGTGTACTGGTTAATTTTTATCAACTTGACACTAACTGGAGTTTTCTGGAAAGAGGGAATCTTGTGTGAGGAATTGCCTTCTTCGGATTGGCCTGTGGTATATTTGTGGGACACTTCATGCATTAATGATCGATGTTGGAGTGCCCATCCATTGTGGGAAGTACCATTCCTAGTCTCTACAAGAGAGCACACTAAGCAAGTCAGGCCAGCAAACCCTAAAACTTAGTTCCTCTGCGCTATCTGATTCAGTTCCTGCTTCCAGGCTGCTGCCTTGAGTTCCTTTCCTGCCTTCCCTCAACTATGAACTATAACTTGTATGATGAAATGAGCTTGTTTCTCCTAGATTGGTTCTGGTCAGTGATTTATCACAACAGCAGAAAGCAAAGTGGACGTTTGGCATTCTTCTTCTTACACTCGAAGTAGTTCTTGACTTTAGAAGGAACTATAACCAGAAAGGGTAGATTGTAATTTTTAGGAGTTGAGCCAGTGACTTATTTGGGTTTAAAATGTAGATGTCATTTGTTTGCTTGAAAAATTTCCCAATTTTGTGGTTACATAAAAATAAGCATCACTAGAATAATATGAGGTTATTCTTTGTAACATCTGTGTACACAATTATTATTAGCAGTGCTAATCCAAGAGCATAGTCATTGGCATAATACCTGTATCACCACCAGATGCAAGCTTTCTGAACCTAACAGTAAATAAATGATTTTGAATAATTTTAGTATGATTTTTAAAAATAAACAAAAATGTAAACATTTTTTCCAAAAGCTAACTCATTTGACTCCAATGAGTCCCTTTTAAATGAACATTTTAAAAATGTGCTATTGTGGTTCTAAAAAGAAGTTTTTCCTTTAATATAAAACAAAAATAGACATCTGTGAATAGTAGTTGTTATGCAAACAGAATTTTAGTGGATGTACTAACATAAAAAATACAGAAAGACTCAATTTTCAAGATAAGGAACTAACTTTTGTTAAAAATGGAAACTTACCACCAACCACATCTGTCAATGAATGCTTTGCAGACAGACTTGGAATAAAGTACATTTGAATCCTTAAATTGAACTTGTGGATATGTCTTAAGAATTTAAAAGCGTCTTGACCAAATATTTAAATTTGACTTTTAGGAAATGTCAACCTCAAAAAATTTTAGTGTAAAACAAAAACTAAACCATTATAAATTTCCTGCAGTCATCATGTCTGTCATATTTTTCTTTAAATAATTTTGATGGTATTCATATACTCAGTCTCTATGTTGAGAGTAAAGAATCCTGTTTATTAAACTTTGATTCTCTTTTATGAATACTAACTACTATTGCATGTTCTGTGCTTCATGTGAGTGTTATTTAAAGGTTCGTGCATTAAGGACTTGGCCTCCAGCTGTTGCTCTTGTGAGAAGGTGGAACCTTTAAGAGGTGGGAGTCTAGTGGGGTGTTTTCAGTCAATTTGAGTGTTCTGTCAAGGGGGACTGTGTAAAAGAAGTCTAGCTTTTTGCTCTTCAATTTTTTTAATTATATATACATTGATGTGGTATTTTATTATATGTAGAGAATTTTGCACAAGTTTATATTGTGTGATATCTTTTTCTTTTTCCTTTTGATTCCCAGACCTGAAATAAATGAGCCTTCTTTGCCATGAAGCCTCGATATGGTATATTGTGCTGCCATAGGGTCTATACAACTGAATCAGGTTGGGCATGGACTAAAATAGAAACTGTGAGGTAAAATAAATCTTTTCTTTTTACATTCTGATTATCTCAGATATTTGGCATAGCACAGCAATGGAGAGCTGCCTAACAGCATCAAAGCAGATGTGAATAGATTATTAACTTCTTGGCCATTTTGACAGGAAGTTTAGTACTTTGAGAACTCTTGTGAGTGGATTGTCAATTTGCTTTCTTTTGAAAATCTACTTGACATAAAGAGTTGGTATTACTGATTTGTTATCAGAGAACATGGTTATTTAACTTTACATACATATATTTTGTTCAGATACAAGTAATATAAGATTCAAGTCTCTGCTTCTCAAGTGCTGGAATTAAATAATATAAAATTCAAAAGCACTCAAGTCAGGGATATTTAGCTATTAGCAACATTATGCAGTTATCTCCATTCTTTTATTCCTTTTCTTTTCTTTTTTTCCGGAGCTGGGGACCGAACCCAGGGCCTTGCGCTTGCTAGGCAAGGGCTCTACCACTGAGCTAAATCCCCAACCCTTCATTCTTTTATTCCAAAACAATTTTATCACCTCCTCCCTCCAAAATCCTTTAATCATTAATCAGCGACTCCTTATTTTTCTTTGCCCGCATACCCTGGAAACTATTGATTTTATGTTTCTATGGATTTTTATATAAGTGGAATAATATGTCTGACTTAGTTCAGTTACCATGTTTGTAAAAGTCATGGTTTCATTTTTCTCTCAGTTGAATAGTAGTCCATTGTTTGTATGTTCTGCACTTTGATTGTCCATTTATCTGCTGAAGGGTTGTTAGGTGTTTCTGGTTCCTCACTGTTGTGACACAGCAGCAATAAGCATTGCTAAGCAGGACGCTGAGTCCTTTGGGGATGTGCTGTCACGTGGTAGGTTTGCTTTTAGCTCTTAGAAGGTTCTCTATACTGACTTCTAGAGTGGCTGCATTACTTTTCACTCCCACCAGCAGTGAATGAGAGTTTTCTTTTTCCCACGTTCTTGACACCATTTGTTGTCATTGTTTGTTGATTGTAGGCATTCTGATGAGGATGACATGAAGTTTCAAAGTTGTTTAAATGTTCATTTCACTAATTGATAAAGATGATGAAGACATTTTAAATTTAAAAATTTGTTCCCTTGATTGTGTTCTCTGATTTCCTCTCTCTTGACCTTTCCTAATGTTTTAGAGTTTCTGAATGTTTTCTGTCTGGAGTTTTTTTAGAAAACAAAAGCACACACACGCACACACACACACACACACACACTTGAAATTTCTGTTTTGTGTGTTTTAATCTGTCGATGAGGCATACCTCTAAGGTTTTTGTTTGATATTCTAGGTTTTTAATTTTCATTTCTATTTTAGTTAGTGTTATAAATTGGTATTCTTAAAGTCTCCTACAGTGGGATTGCTAGCTTCTAGAGGAGGCATATTTCCTTAGTTGTTTATGCTTGTGCTTTTGTGCTGGGGTCTAGGCATATGGAATTGTAATGTTTGAAGTATTTCTTGGTATACATGTCTGGTTTTGTCTTTTTGGTTGAGTGTTCTGATGTTCAGCTGCTACTCCCTAGTCTAGATTCTACACAAGTATGGTGGCTGCGAAGTCCCTTGTAGAATGCAGTTGTTGGTTGGGTTGGTAGATAAGTGACACAAAGGAGTAGAGATAGCCAAGAGGGAAAGGCTGCCAGTGTAGCAGAGTCCCCAGGATGTGGTGTGAAGGGGGAACTCCTGCAGGGATGCTGCAGCAAGACAGCAAGCGAGTCTGTAGATTCCAGTGGAAGATTATGAGTCTATACCAAGAGTATTCTTTACTTCTTTTTTTCAATATATACATCTTTTATTGTTCCCAAAGATCCAAATTGTACTTGTGATCAGGATCTTGTTTCTGGAGCTAGGAAACTGAGGTCTCATTCTTCAGGCTGCTGCATGGTTCTCTTCTCAGAAAATAGATGCCATCCAAAAACTTTCTGATATCCTTGTTTTTAACTGTTGTGGCTTGCTGAATCAGAGCCGCTGAATTTGGAACAAGTTCAGTATCATTTCCTTCAAGGATTAACTCATCCTTCTGGACTTGAGTGACAGAACAAGCAACACCTGTCCTCATCCGAACCCTCTGGATGGATTTTTCACCCAAGAAATTTTGGATTTCAACCAAAGACCCATTCTCCTGAATTACCACATTGATAGGGAAGTGAGCATACACAGACTTCATCTTGTAATGGAAGCCCAGTGTAACACCTTTGATCATGTTCTGAACATGACTGCAGATGGTTCTGACAGTGGCTAGTTCCTTCCTGTTACCCCACCACTTGTCAACACGGAGCCTTTTCTTTTTCTTCCCAAGAAGACTCAGCTCTACACTGATGTGATTGAAGTCCCTCCGCAGAGTTCCTCTGGGGCCCTTCACAATGACTGTGCGCCCCTTCAGAGTGATGTCGACATTTTCTGGAATGTTGACAGTCTGATGGCTGAGAATGGTCTTCACTCTCGCAGTAGATGGGGCAAAGAGCTATTCATTACTTCTTGACAATTATTTTGAGAGAAGATTTCTACAAGTGGGACTGCTGGGTAAAAAAGCAAATATATTTATTTGTTTACTTGCCTGTCTTTTCTCTCCCCTCCTCTCCTTTCTCCTTTCTGCTCTGTTTTCTCATTTTCTCTTCTTTTCTTGTCTCTTCCCCATCTATTTTCTCTCCTCTAGTTCCACACTACTACCACCACAGCCCACAATGCCTCCCTGTCTATCTGTTATTTTCCTTTTCTGCCTCCTTCCCTCCCTTTCATTGTTCTGGAAACAACCAGACAATGTTCTATAACATAGCAAAATCACCACTCCATTCAATGTTGAATAGGGATCACACTCACCTCCAAATATTTGAGAATACTGTTTATCTACCTGCTTATCAATCAAGTGAGTGGTCAAAGTTGGATTTTGCTAGTATAATGGGGTGGGAATAAAACCTTTCTCTGTGTAGTTTAATTATCATTTCTATTGTATAATATGTAGGTAATTTTATAGTTTGTTAAAGGATATTATTAACATATCTTTTTCTGTGAAATAATAATTTATTTTCTTGTGACTCCTCTCTATAGGCTTCTACTTGTTTATTTATGTTTTCCTGCGTTTCTCTAAGGAAGTTCTTCATGTCTTTCTTGAAGTCCTCCAGCATCATGATCAAATGTGATTTTAAATCTATATCTTGCTTTTCTGGTGTGTTTGGATATTCAGTGTTTGCTTTGGTGGGAGAATTGGGCTCCGATGATGCCATGTAGTCTTGGTTTCTGTTGCTTGGGTTCCTGCGCTTGCCTCTTGCCATCAGATTATCTCTGGTGTTACTTTGTTCTATTTCTGACAGTGGCTAGACTGTCCTATAGGCCTGTGTGTCAGGAGTGCTGTATTCCTGTTTTCCTGTTTTCTTTCAGTCAGTCATGGGAACAGAGTGTTCTGCTTTCGGGTGTGTAGTCTTTCCTGTCTACTGGTCTTCAGCTGTTCCTGTGGGCCTGTGTCCTGAGTTCACCAGGCAGGTTGCTTGGAGCAGAAAAACTGGTCTTACCAGTGGTCCCGAGGCTCAAGTTTGTTCGTAGGGTGTTGCTTTTGAGCTCTCCGTGAGAGCAGCAACCAGGAGGGCCTGCGCTGCCTTTTCTGGGAGCCCCCGTGCACCGGGGTCCCAGATGGCATCAGGTGTTTTCCTCTGGAGTCAGAAATGTGGGCAGAGTGTAGTGTCTTCTGGCTTCCCAGGCATGGCTGCCCCTCTGAAGATTTAGCTCTCCCTCCCATGGAATTTGGGTGCAGAGAACTGTTGTTTGGGTCCCTTTAGGTCCCGGAGGTGTCTGGGGCGCAGGGGACCTGCAGCTCCAGTGCCCCTATCTTCCGGTTCCCAGAGGCCATATACAGTTTCCTCTTGGGCCACGGATGTGGGCAGGGGTGGGCAGTATTGGTGGTCTCTTCCACCCTGCAGTCTCAGGAGTGCCCACCTGTTCGGGCGGTGAGCTCTCTCTCCCACGGGGTTTGGGAGCAGTCCCCATTTTTTCTTTTATTATTTTCAGTGGATCTGCTTTTTTGTGGAGGTCCTTGATCTACTTGGACTTGAACTTTGTTCAAGGAGATAAAAAAGGATTGATTTGCATTCTTCTACAGGCTGACCTCTAGTTGAACAAGGACAATTTGTTGTAAACACTGTCTTTTTTTTCTGATTGGATGGTTTTAACTCCTTTGTCAAAGATCAAATGACCTTAGGTGTGTGGGTTTATTTCTGGGTTTTTAATTCTATTCCATTGATCTACCTGCCTGTCCCTGTACCAATACCATAATTTTTTTTATTCTGATTGCTCTGTAATATAGCTTGAAGTTAGGGATGTTGATTTCCCCAGAAGTTCTATTATGGTTCAGAATAGTTTTTGCTACCCTATGTTTTTTCTTATTCCAAATAAATTTGCAAATTGCTCTTTCTAACTGTATGAAGAATTGAGTAGAAATTTTGACAGGGATTGCATTGAATCTGTAGGTTGCTTTTGGCAAGATGGCCATTTTTACTTTATTAATCCTGCCAATCTATGAGCATGGGAGATCTTTCCATCTTCTGAGATCTTTGATTTTTTTCCTTGAGAGACTTGAAGTTCTTGTCATACAGGTCTTTCACTTGTTTGGTTAGAATCACATCAAGGTACTTTATATTATTTGTGATTATTGTGTATGGTGTCTTGTCCCTAATTTCTTTTTTTCCCTTCCATTTTTATTAAATTGGGTATTTCTTGTTTACATTTCAAATATTATTCCTTTCCCTGTTTCCTGTCCACCAGCCCCCTAATCCCTACCCCTCCCTTTCTATATGGGTGTTCCCCTCCCAATCCACAGCCCATTACCTCCCCCCACACCAATCCCCTACACTGGAGGTCCAACCTTGGTATGGACAAGGCTATTCACTGCTTCATGTACAGTTGGAGCCCAGGGTCAGTCCATGTATAGTCTTTGGGTAGTGGAATCTTTGGTTGTTGGCATTGTTGTAGTTATGGGGTTGCAAGCCCGTTCAGCTCTTTCAGTCCTTTCTCTGATTCGTCCAATGGGGGACACATTCTCAGTTCAGTGGTTTGTTGCTGGCATTCGCCTATGTATTTGCCATATTCTGGCTGTGTTTCTCAGGAGAGATCTACATCTGGTTCCTGTCAGCCTGCATTTCTTTGCTTCATCCATCTTACCTAGTTTGGTGGATGTATATGTATGGGCCACATGTGGAGCAGGCTCTGAATGGGAATTCCTTCAACCTCTGTTCTAAACTTTGCCTCCCTATCCCCTCCCAAGGGTATTCTTGTTCCTCTTTTAAGAAGGAGTGAAGCATCGGCATTTTGGTCATCCTTGAGTTTCATCTAGAATAATTCAAGCTTTTGGGCTAATATCCACTTATCAATGAGTGAATACCATGTGTGTTTTCCTGTGATTGGGTTACCTCAGGATGATATTTTCCAGTTCGATCCATTTGCCTATGAATTTTATAAAATCATTCTTTTTGATACCTGACTAGTATTCCTTTGTACACACACACACACACACACACACACACACACACACACACACATATTTATAGTATATATATTTTCTGTATCCATTCCTCTGTTGAAGGGCATCTGGGTTCTTTCCAGCTTTCCAGCTTTCCAGCTTCTGGCTATTATAAATAAGGCTGCTATGAACATAGTGGACCATGTGGCTTTGTTATATGTTGGAGCATCTTTTGGGTATATGCCGAAGGGAGGTATAGCTGGGTCCTCAGGTAGTGCAATGCCCAATTTCCTGAGGAACCTCCAGACTGATTTCCAGAATGGTTGTACCAGTCTGCAATCCGACCAACAGTGGAGGAGTGTTCCTCTTTCTTCACATCCTCGCAAGGGTCTGCTCTCGCCGGAGTTTTTGATTTTAGCTATTCTGACTGGTGTGAGGTGGAACCTCAGGGTTGTTTTGATTTGCGTTTCCCTTATTACTAAAGATGTTGAACATTTCTTTAGGTGCTTCTCAGCCATACGACATTCCTCAGCTGTGAAATCTTTGTTCAGCTCTGAACCCCATTTTTTAATAGGGTTATTTGTCTCCCTGCCATCTAACTTCATGTGTTCTTTGTATATTTTGGATATGAGCCCTCTATCAGTTGTAGGATTGGTAATGATCTTTTCCCAATCTGTTGGTTGCCGTTTTGTCCTAACAACAGTGTCCTTTTCCTACAGAAGCTTTGTAGTTTTATGAGATCCCATTTGTTGATTCTTGAAAACTACCATGCAGTTTTTATTACTATTGCTCTGTAATACTGCTTGAGTTCAGGGATAGTGATTCCCCCAGAAGCCCTTTTATTGTGGAGGATAGTTTTAGCTATTCTGGTTTTTTTTATTCCAGATGAATTTGCAAATTGTCCTGTCTAACTCTCTGAAGAGTTGGATTGAAATTCTGATGGGGATTGCATTGAATCAGTAGATCACTTTTGATAAAATGGCCATTTTTACTATGTTAATCCTGCCAATCCATGAGCATGGGAGATCTTTCCATCTTCTGAGATCTTCTTCAATTTCTTTCTTCAGAGGCTTGAAGTTCTTATTATACAGAGCTTTCACTAGCTTGGTTAAGGTCACACTGAAGTATTTTATATTATTTGGGACTATTGTGAATGGTGTCGTTTCCATAATTTCTTTCTTGGCCTGTTTATCCTTTGAGTAGAGGAAGGCTACTGATTTGTTTGAGTCAATTTTATACCCAGCCACTTTGCTGAAGTTGTTTATCAGGTTAAGTAGTTCTCTGATGGAACTTTTGGGGCCACTTAAATATTCCATCACATCATCTGCAAATAGTGATATTTTTACTTCTTCCCTTCCAATTTGTATCCCTTTCACCTCCTTTTGTTGTCTGATTGCTCTGACTAGAACTTCAAGAACTATATTGAATAAGTAGGGAGAGAGTGGGCAGCCTTGTCTAGTCCCTGATTTTAGTGGGATCATTTCAAGTTTCTCTCCATTTAGTTTAATATTAGTTAACTGATTTGCTGTATATGGC
Organism: Rattus rattus; assembly: GCF_011064425.1. Classification (NCBI taxonomy): domain Eukaryota; kingdom Metazoa; phylum Chordata; class Mammalia; order Rodentia; family Muridae; genus Rattus; species Rattus rattus. The sequence goes on from NC_046158.1 coordinate 39,557,992, forward strand.
TTTTACTATGATTAGGTATAGACCTTGAATTCCTGTTCTTTCCAGGGCTTTTATCATGAAGGGTTGTTGAATTTTGTCAAATGCTTCCTCAGCATCTAATGAAATGATCATGTGGTTTTTATTTTTCAGTTTGTTTACATAGTGGATTATGTTGATGGTTTTCCGTATATTAAACCATCCTTGCATGCCTGGGATTAAGCCTACTTGATCATGATGGATGATTGTTTTGATCTGTTCTTGGATTCGGTTTGCAAGAATTTTATTGAGTATTTTTATGTCAATATTCATATGGGAAATTGGTATGAAGTTCTCTTTCTTTGTTGGGTCTTTTTGTGGTTCAGGTATGAGTAATTGTGACTTCATAGAAGGAATTCAGTAGCACTCCGTCTGTTTCAATTTTGTGGAATAGTTTGGATAGTATTGGTATGAGGTCTTCTATGAAGATCTGATAGAATTCTTCACTGAACCCATCTAGACCTGGGCTCTTTTTGGTTTGGAGACTTTTAATGACTGCTTCTATTCCTTTAGGAGTTGTTGGGTTGCTTATATGGCTTTTCTGTTCCTGATTTAATTTTGGTACCTGGTATCTGTCTAGAAAATTCTCCATTTCCTGCAGATTTTCAAGTTTTGTTGAATATAGGCTTTTGTAGTAGGATCTGATGATTTTTTGAATTTCCTCTGATTCTGTCCTTATGTCTCCCTTTTCATTTCTGAATTTGTTAATTTGTTAATTTTGGACACACTCTCTGTTTCCTCTGGTTAGTCTGGCTAAGGGTGTATCCAGCTTTTGGTTCTGTTGATTCTTTGTATGGTCCTTTTTGTTTCTACTTGGTTGATTTCAGCTCTGAGTTTGATTATATCCTGCCTTCTAATCCTCCTGGGTGTTTTTGCTTCTTTTAGTTCTAGAGTTTTAGGTGTGCTGTCAAGGTGCTGACATATTCTCTCTCCTGCTTCTTTCTGCAGGCACTCAGAGCTACGAGTTTTCCTCTTAGCATAGCTTTCATTGCGTCCCTTATGTTTGGGTATGTTGTATCTTCATTTTCATTAACTTCTAAGAAGTCTTTAATTTCTTTCTTTATTTCTTCCTTGACCAAGTTATCATTGAGTAGAGCATTGTTCAACTTCCTTGTATACCTTGGTGTCTTTCCTTTTGTTATTGAAGACCAGCTTTAACCCGTGGTGGTCTGATAGCACACATAGGATTATTTCTATCTTTCTGTATCTGTTGAGGCGTGTCTTGTGCCTCATTATACGGTCAATTTTGGTGAAAGTACCATGAGGTGGTGAGAAGAAGGTATATCCTTTTGTTTTAGGATAGAATGTTCTATAAATATCTGTTAAGTCCATTTGGTTCATAACATCTGTTAGTCTGTCTATGTCTCTGTTTAATTTCTGTTTCCATGATCTGTCTATTGATGAGAGTGGGGTGTTGAAATCTCCTACTATTATTGTGTGAGGTGCAATGTGTGCTTTGAGCTTTAGTAAGGTTTCTTGTATGTAAGTAGGTGCCCTTGTATTTGGAGCATATATATTTAGGATTTAGAGTTCATCTTGGTGGATTTTTCCTTTGATGAAAGTATAGCGTCTTTATCTTTTTTGATGACTTTTGGTTGGAAATCGATTCAATATTCAGTATTAGAATGGCTACTCCAGCTTGCTTCTTTAGACCATTTGCTTGGAACGTTGTTTTACTTTTACTCTGAGGTAGTGTCTTTGTTTCTGAGGTGTGTTTCCTGTAGGCAGCAAAATGCTGAGTCCTCATTACCTATCTAGTTTGTTAATCTGTGTCTTTTTATTGGGGAATTGAGTCCATTGATGTTATCTTCGTATTTGGTGGTGAGATTATGTTTATGTGCTTCTCTTCTCTTTGTTGCAAAACAATTAGTTTCTTTCTTTTTCTAGGGTGTAGCTTGCCTCCTTTGTTCAGCTTTACCATTTATTACCCTTTGTATGGCTGGATTTGTAGAAAGATATTGTTTAAATTTGGTTTTGTCATGGAATATATTGGTTTCTCCATCTATGTTAATCGAGATTTTTGCTGGATACAGTAACCTGGGCTGGCATTTGTGTTCTCTTAGGGTCTGTATGACAACTGTCCAGGATCTTCTGGCTTTCATAATCTCTGGCGAGAAGTCTGGTGTGATTCTGATAGGTCTGCCTTTATATGTTATTTGACCTTTTTTCCCTTACTGCTTTTAATATTCTTTCTTTGTTTTGTGCATTTGGTGATTTGACTATTATGTGATGGGAGGAGTTTCTTTTCTGGTCCAATCTATTTGAAGTTCTGTAGGCTTCTTGTATGTCTATGAGCATCTCTTTCTTTAGGTTAGGGAAGTTTTCTTCTATGATTTCGTTGAAGATATTCACTGGTTGTTTGAGCTGGGAGTCTTCACTCTCTTCTATACCTATTATCCTTAGGTTTGATCTTCTCATTGAGTCCTGGATTTCCTGTATGTTTTAGACCAGTAGTTTTTTCTCTTTTACATTATCTTTGACAGTTGTGTCGATGCTTTCTATGGAATTTTCTGCTCCTGAGATTCTCTCTTCTATCTCTTGTATTCTGTTGGTGATGCTTGTGTCTACGGCTCCTTGTTTCTTCCTTTGGTTTCCAGGGTTGTCTCCCTTTGTGCTTTCTTTATTGTTTCTATTTCCATTTTCTATTCCTTCACCAGTTTGATTGTGTTTTCCTGTAATTCGTTCAGGGATTTTTGTGTTTCCTCTCTAAGGGCTTCCACTTGTTTCCTTGTGTTTTCCTGCATTTCTCTAAATGAGTTCTTTACGTCTTTCTTAAAGTCCTCCATCCTCATGATCAAATGTGATTTTACATATAGATCTTGCTTTTCTTGTGTGTTTGGATATTCATTGTTTGCTTTGGTGGGAGAATTGGGCTCCAATGTTGCCACGTAATCTTTGTTTATGCTGCTTGGGTTTCTGTATTTGCCTCTCACCATCTAGTTGTCTCTGGTTTGACCTTATTTTGGTATTTCTGACAGTGGATTGACCTTTCTATAGGCTTGTGTGTCAGGAGTGCTGTAGGCCTGTTTTCGTGTTTTCTTTCAGCCAGTTATGGGAACATTGTGTTCTGCTCTCAGGCATGTAGTTGTTCCTGTCCACTCGCTTTCTGCTGTCCCTGTGGGCGGGAACTAAAAGGGCCTGCCCCTACTTCTTCTAGGTCCAGATGGCCCTAGGTGTTTTCCTCTAGAGTCAGAAATATGGGCAGAGAATAGTCTCCTCCTGTTTCCAAGGCATGTCTGTCCCTCTGAAGGTCCAGCTCTCACTTCCATGGGATTTGGGTGCAGAGAACTGTCTCACTGGGTCCACTGAGATCCGGGCGCAGTCTGGACCACAGGGCTCCTGCAGCTTGACTGCTCCTAATTTCCCATGCCCAGAAGCACTATATAGTTTCCTCTTGGGCCAAGGATGTGTGCAAAAGTGGGCCAAAGTGGTGATCTCTCCTGCCCTGCCGTCTCAGGATTGCCCACACTTCTGGGCGATCATCTCTCTCTCCCATAGCATTTGGGAACAGCAGCTGTGGGCCGGGATCAGTGAGGTTTAGGTGCCAGCTGCACCTCATTATTTTCTAGAGTTAGTTGGTTCTCGGGAGTCTAACTTCTTGAGTTTTCTTTGTATATTTTGGATATTAGCCCTCTATCAGATGTAGGATTGTTAAAAATCTTTTCCCAATCTGTTGGTTGCTGTTTTTTTTTCTTCCCCCTAATGACAGTGTCTTCTGCTTTACAAAAGCGTTGCAGTTTTATGAGGTCCCATTTGTCGATTCTTGATCTTAGAGCATAAGCCATTGGTGTTTTGTTCAGGAAAATTTCCCCAGTGCCCATGTGTTCGAGACTCTTTCTCACTTTTCCTTCTATTAGGTTGAGTGTACCTGGTTTGATGTGGAGGTCTTTGATCCACTTGGACTTAAGTTTTGTACATAGTGATAAGAGTGGATCGATTTGCGTTCTTCTACATGCTGACCTCCAGTTGAACCAACACCATTTGTTGAAAATGCTATCTTTTTTCCATTGGATGGTTTTAGCTCCTTTGTCAAAGATCAAGTGACTATAGGTATGTGGGTTCATTTTGGGTCTTCAATTCTGTTCCACTGATCTATTTGCCTGTCTCTGTACCAATACCATACAGTTTTTATGTCTATTGCTCTGTAATGCTGCTTGAAGTCAGGGATGGTCATTCCCCCAGAAATTCTTTTATTGTTGAGTATAGTTTTTGCTATGTTGGTTTTTCTTTATTCCAAATGAATTTGCCAATTACTCTTTCTAATTCTATAAAGAATTGAGTAGGAATTTTGATGGGGATTACATTAAATCTGTAGATTGCTTTTGGCATAGCTGGTTCATATAATACATTTTTTTTTTTACCTTTTTGAGAATTTGCCACACCAATTTCTACAGTGGACACACCAGTTTGCAATATTACCAGCAGTGGACAAGGATTCCCATTTTCTTACATCCTTGAGTCATGTGTTAATTCTCTCTCTCTCTCTCTCTCTCTCCTCTCTCCTCTCTCTCTCTCTCCTCTCTCCCTCTCTCTCTCTGTCTCTCTCTCTCTCTCTCTCTCTGTTTATGTGTGCATGTGCGTGAGCATACACATGTGCACAAGCGATGTAGAGTGTTTCTAACATTCTCCACTTATTTATTTATTTATTTATTTATTTATTTATTTATATTTGATCTCTTACTGTACCTAAAGATTGCTTTTTTGTTTAGATTATCTGACCAGTGATTTCCTGGAAACCTCTTGACCCTGACTACTTACCTGATGGTGTTACAGATATACATGGCCATTCCTGGCTTTTATGTCTATGCTGGCAATATGCACCATATCCTGATGCTTCTTCAGCAAGGATTTTAGTCATTGAGCAATCTACCCAACTTCAGGCATTAGTTTTTATATTTGATTTTTAGGTAAAAGGCTTAGAAATGATGAAAGAGTTTTGTTTTTTAGTATAAAAATAGAGGACATTTTTTTTCTTTTCTTTTTTTCGGAGCTGGGAACCGAACCCAGGGAATAGAGGACATTTCTAACCTTGAAATAACTTGGAGGTTTAAGTATAAAGTTTTGTGAAATCTTGTGATTTGACATGTCTTTCTAATATAGATTTGGTGATGTAAATGGTGCATATTTGAGAAAGAAGAAGTAGAACTGGAGAGCACACAATGGAATGAAGGGCAGTAGGGAGCAGCTTGTAGCCCATTAAGCTTCTTCAAAGAATTATCAAGGGTCAAATTGGAATATAGTTGTGCTTTGCCTTGACAGAAGCTATCTCAAGATAGCTTACCACTAGGCAAGTGTATTTGGTAGAAAGATTCACATATGTGTTTTATGTAGGTATTTGTATGGTGTACACTGAAGGAGCATTGGAAGAACATTTGGAGACAGCTTTTCTGCCTTATAGAATAATGTTTTCTTAATGAAAGGCAACATTGAAAAATGTGTGCCACAGTTAGTCAGTATTCAGTTGTGGCATGAGAATGGGGATTAGGTAAATTCCCTTTAATCCTACTTTTTCTAGAACTTTTTACCATGAAGGCATGTTAGATTTTATCAAGAACTTTTTTGCATCTATTGAGATGATCATGTGATTTTTGTCTTTATGTCCATTTATATAGCTTATTACATTCATTGATTTCTATATGTTGAACCATTCTGTATTTCAGTAATAAAGCCACTGTGTTTGTGGTGTGTACTCTTTTTGACATAGGTCTGTATTCTGTTCACAGATATCTTATTCAGCACTTTTGAATGTTCATCAGGAATATTGGCATTTACTTGATATTTTTTTCTTTTTCTTTTTCTTTTTCTTTCTCTTTTTCTTTTCTTGTGTCTTTACCTGGGTTTGGTACGAGAGTGATCCTGACTTTATAGAAGGAATTTGGGAGTGCTCCTTTTGTTTCTATTTTTGAATAGTTTAAGAAGGATTGGTTATAGATCTTTGGAAGTCTGGTGGAATTCTGCTGAGAACCCATCTGTTTGGATGTTTTTAGTTGGAAGACTTTTTATCACTATTCCCTCTCCTCACTTACTGTGAATCCATTAGGTTGTTGAGTTCTTGGTTCAGTTTTGGTGGTTTGGCCGAATCTAGATTTTATCAATGTCTTTTAGGTTTCCCAATTTAATGGGATATACATATTTCCCAATTGTATCTGATTTTCTTTGCTGCCTTATAATTTTTTCTTTGCATTTTTGATTTTGTTAAGTTGGAATCTCTATTTTTTCTTTTGGTTACTTGGGCCAAGGGTCTGTCAACCTTATTTATCTTCTCAAAGCCCATAGAATGGGGAGAATCTTTGCCAGCTATACATTTGACAGAGGATTAAGATCCAGAATTTATATATAAAGTACTTCATTAAACAAAGAGTCAAGAAAACAATTCAAACAATGGGCCTGGATCTGAACAGAGTTTTCAAAAGATGGAAAAATGGGTAAGAAATATCTCAAAAAAAAGTTCATCATCTCTAGCAATTAATGGAACACAAATCCAAACAACTTTGAGATTTTACCCCCTGACTCCCATCAGAATGATCTGGTAAGATCAACAAAAAATAACTGACCGCAAATGCTAGCAGGAGTATAGGGGAAAGGTAAAACCTCATTCACTGTTGGTGGGATTGCAAACTGCTAATCTGCTCTTGAAATCATTGTGGAAAATTCTCAAAAAGTTAAGAATTAAATCTATCACATGACTCAGTTATATCACTTTTTGACATATGCCCCAAGGCATCAGCATCCTACCCCACAGATCCTTGATCTTGTTCATTGCTGTTCTATTTGCAGTAGCTAGGAGATGAAAACAACGTACATTTTCTTCACCTCACAAACAAATAATGAAAATGTGCTGCCTATACAACAAGGAATACAATTCAGCTATAAAGAAAAGTGAAATAATGAACTTTGCAGGTAAATGGATGGCAGTAGAAAAAAATAATATTGAATGAGGAAATCCAGAGCCAGAAAGACAAATATCACATCTTCTATTTCATCTGAGGGCCCTACCTCCAAATCTTCAAATGTGAGTATATATACTGGAGTAACTGCAAAAACCAAGAATGCACAAAGGAATCACTGTAGGAGTGTGGGGGAGCACCAGAGAGCAGAATAGCAGGGTACAAATTATCTAAAGGGAGAAATGAGAAAAATAGGGCATTCTAATTAAGGAGCAGGTGGGAGATATTTACAGAAGGAATGGTAGGAAGGGAGGTAAAATATCAGAAAGGATGTCTGAAAAGTCATAAGGAATTAAACTATTAACAGTCCACCTAAAATACCTATAATACATGCCAGTCAATATATAAATATACATATAAAGGTTAAATGAAAATTTCCCATCTGGGGTGAAGATATTATCTTCAAGAGTCAAAGACTGTCTAACAGAAGACTCAACACTAAGCATGAGAAGCTCTCTTCTGAGACGTTGGTCAGGGTTGTCTAAGAGATTTTGCAAACAATATAAGCTCTTGTCCTGGTTGATCAACACAGGTAGAAGGTAAGTCTCTATTTATGATGACGACACCATGTACTTCAGACAAAGGACCCAGAGACCTTTCAGCTGGAACTGACTTGAATCCCTTTTCTGAGGACTAGAAGGCACTATGAATACTACCAAAGGAGGGAAGTAACCAACACAGAGAAACCGTCTCAAAATCAAACAAACAACCAGGAAACAAAAAATACTTAGCTGGGTGTGATAGCAAATGTCATTGATCCCTTCACTCAGGAGGCAAAGGCAGGTAGATCTCTATGAATTTGATTCCAGTCTTGTCTACAGATAGCTTGGGTTACACAAAGAAACTCTGTCTTAAAAAACAAAACAAACATAAGAAGAGGAAGAAGAAGAAGAAAAGAAAAAGAAATGTTAAGAAGTTATGCCCATGAAGTCTCACCAACATGGCTGCATAAACAAGACCTGAAAAAGATGATACCAATAGACATGCTAAGGTAGAAGTAGGGAAGCTAGCTCATAAGGTCTCAACTCTTTACCCAATACTAAATGGTTGGCCCTGGGGGATATAATTAGATATATAATATATATAATTATACAGATTGCAGGTTGTATTTATTCATGTACTCAAGAATATTCACACACCCACACCCTAACACACACACACACACACACACACACACACACACACACACACACACTCCACCTCCACAGACATGCACTAACTGACATACACACATATTATGTAACAATAATTAATGATAAAAATAAGCCATGAATTTGAAGAGAGCAAGGAAGGTTATGTGGAAGGTTTTGAAGGGATAAAAAGAAAGAAAGGATATAATTACATTATTATCTCAATACACACACACACACACACACACACACACAAAAAAAAAAAAAAACCAAGCAGTATGGGAATAGATAAGATAGATAAGAAAGATCCATTGTTTCTACCTCTTTATCACAAAATCCAGGAAATATATTAACACCGTATATTGGATAAGGGGAGAAAAAGAGAACGACCCCATTCCTTTACAACTTAAAGTCTTGAGGCTAAAGCCTGTATAACAGCAGGGTATGTAAGCCCATAAGTTAGAAGTTTCTAAAGATTGGGCTGCTTTATTCCTGAGAAGTGATGTACCAGGGCCCAGTGTCTTTCTGAAGTCAGGAGGGGATGACAAAGAAGTTGATGTGGTACAGTTTGAGGCAGTGATGGGAAAACAAACTTGTTTCCTGCCTGTATTCCAGCTGTCTCATGCTCTTCTGCATTCCAGAGCTATAGTTTCCTTTGTTCCACAAATATAAAAACTTGTCTTGATTTCATGCCAATAGTTTGTCTGTGTCTGAACCTACACTGTTAGCAATATGTGACCGTGGCTGATGGATGGATTGTGAAGTATAGACCTCTAGGTCCTTTTGAACTACCTGCCAAGACTAGCTTTTATCCAGCGAGTGTGCTGAGATCTGGTGATCCCCCTCCCTTCTTTCCTGAAAGAGCTTACAATATTATTATATTATTTACTCAGCTTCCTTATCACTGTGACTTAACTAATCAAATAGGGAACTAGAATGCTTTTAATTTTCCAAGTTAAAGTTAGGTAACATTATCATTATATTTAATATTTTCTATTTTCCATGTAATGCTTATCCTCTTTCTAATTATAGTTACTCCATAATAACTTTCTATTAAAATATGTGGTATTATGTCACAAATTTTGTACATTGAGGGTTTTTTGTTTCTGTAGAGATGTTGCTGTAATTTTTGTAGATGTAAAGATTTATTTAATTCCTTTTTTGTGAACATTTTTTCTTTTTTATCTCTCTCTCTTTCTTTCTTTCTTTCTTTCTTTCTTTCTTTCTTTCTTTCTTTCTTTCTTTCTTTCTTGTTTAATAGTTCACAGCTTCTAAGAGGATCCATGCATGGATCTATGGATCTTCCTTTCTTCCTAAACTTTTCTCTTTGTAGAATATATATATTATATATATAATATATGTGTGTATATATATGCATATATATGTATATATATATTCTTTTCTTATAGAGTATATCCTGATTATAGATGGCCCCTTTCTTCTACTCCTTCCAGCTTCTCCCCATCTTTCTTCCCATTCAGATCCACTCCCTTTTTGTGTCTCATTAGAAAAGAACAGGCAATAAAACATGACAAAATAAAATGTAATAAGATAAAACAAAAATGATTCCATCAAAGTTGAACAAGGCTAATCAACAGAAAGAAAGGAACCAAAGAGAAAACACAAGATCAGAGACCCAGTACTTTACACACTCCAGAGTTCCATAAAAATACTAAAGTGAAAGCTATAGTATATGCACAGAGGACCTGGTGCAGACCAGTGTAGGCCCTGTGCTTGATGCTTTGGACTGTGAGTTCCTATTAGCTTCCCTTGGTTGATTTAAGGAGTTTGTTCTTCTGATGTCTTCTGTCCCCTCTGACTGATTCATGCTCTCTCTCTCTCTCTCTCTCTCTCTCTCTCTCTCTCTCTCTCTCTCTTTCCTCCTTCCCTCCTCCCTCCCTCCCCCTCCTCCCTCCCCCCCCCTCCCTCTCTCCCTCCCTTCCTCCCATTATATTTGGCTATGTAGCTGTATTTGTTCCCATCCACTGCAGGATGAAGTTTCTCTAATGATAGCTGAATAATATATGAGTATATCAGACTATCATTAGGAGTAATTTTATTAACACTATTATTTGTTTGGTTTTACTCTAGGTCTCTGGAATTTCTAGACTCTGGTTCTTGGTTACTCATACACTCGTGGGTATGGTTTCAGTCTCCCTGCACTGGCCTTTTAAGAGAATAGCACAGGAAGGAGAAGCAACTTAACAGAGCAGTGAGTGAGTGAGAAGAAGAGAGAGAAGAGAGATGGGGGTGGGTGGAGGTGGTGGTGTTATGGGGTTGGTAGGGTAGTTTTACCAGGACAGTTTTACAGAGACAGGTTGCAGACAGAACAAACTAGACACACGTGAAGAGAGAACAAGCCAGAGAGGGAGAAGGAGTCAGAAGACTAGAACAGATTGCTAAAGTTAATTGGAGTCCAAGCAGAGCAATTCAGTGAGAAGCTGAGAGAGGCCCGTTTGAGTTAGTCAACTTAGAGAGGAGTTTGAGCTGGAACAGCTGAATTAAACTAGCCAGCCAGAGTTCAGAAAGAGCTGGAAAGGGTGAGTTTATTTCCCAGCAAGTCTCTGAGATGACATTTAAATCAGAGGAAATAAAAGTTACTTTTATAGGCTGATTTTATAATTAAAATGTCTGATTTTAAGTTAAATGAGACATTTGTTAGTTTCTCCCATGTGCTTTGTGTCACCATTGCACAATCATATCTTGCAGGCAGGACATTGTTGCAGACCAAAGGTTTGGGAATAGGTAGGTATTTTCATTTCTCTTTTTGTAGTATACAGAATACCTTCCTGTACCAAAGATCCCAACACATAGGTGTGAAGGTTCCTTTTAGTCACCAGCTCAACATCACCATTGCCAATGAGTTATGTGGGAATTGCTTGCTGGAAGCTTGCTGTCAGTCTGTGGAGAGCAACCTCTTGTCTTTGCAATAGCATATTTGGGGATTTTCATGGGACCCCTTTGGCCAACAACACAGCCTCTGCACTAGAAACTTCATTTGATGGCAAGATATTGCCAATTGGAACTCTGTCTCTCACATTATTTGGAGATTTTTATAAGGGTTGCTTTCATGTATTTTAGGAAGTTTCTACTGTACAGGGTTAAACAGCATACCTCAAATGCCCTTCAATTCTACCTATTTTTCCTCCACATTCCTGCTTTCAACCCCAGTTCCTTTCCTGTTACCAATTTATTCTCCCATTCTTCTTCTCCCTGACCCAGTCCACCTATAAGATCTATTACCAGGGAGACCATGTGTCTCTTTCCAACCCTGGTCCCTTCCTTTATATGCAACCTCTCTGAGTCTGTGGATTATAGCTTGGTTGTTATTTATTTATTGGCTAGTATCAATATATAAGCGGTATCATATTTATCTTTCTGATCTGGATTACCTCACTCAGGATATTTTCCCTAGTTCCTTCCATTTGCCTACAAATTCATGATTTAAAAAAAAAGTTAGCATGTAAAAGAATGCAGATCGATTCATGCTTATTACCCTGTACAAAGCTTAAGTCCAAGTGGATCAAGGGCCTCCACATCAAACCAGATACACTCAAACTAATAGAAGAAAAAGTGGGGAAGCATCTCAAACACATGGGCACTGGAGAAAATTTCCTGAACAAAACACCAATGGCTTATGCTCTAAGATCAAGAATCGACAACTGGGATCTCATAAAACTGCAAAGCTTCTGTAAGGCAAAGGACACTGTGGTTAGGACAAAACAGCAACCAACAGATTGGGAAAAGAACTTTACCAAGCCTACAACTGATAGAGGGCTTATATCCAAAATATACAAAGAACTCAAGAAGTTAGACCGCAGGGAGACAAATAACCCTATTAAAAATGGGGTTCAGACACCCCAGACACTGCCGGAACCTGAAGGGACTGGATCAACAGTTCTCTGCACCCAAATCCCGTGGGAGGGAGAGCTAAACCTTCAGAGAGGCAGACATGCCTGGGAAGCCAGAAGAGACTACACTCTGCCCACATTTCTGACTCCAGAGGAAAACACCAAATGACATCTGGGACCCTGGTGCATGGGGCTCC